>NW_011494662.1:84194-119116 GCF_000754665.1 Bison bison bison | reverse complement strand
ACCACAGTTCAAAAGCATCAATTCTTCAGCACTCAGCTTTCTTTATAGTCCAACTCTCACATCCATACATGACTACTGGAAAAACCGTAGTCTTGACTAGATGGACCTTTGTTGGTAAAGTAATGTCTCTGCTTTTTAATATGCTCTCTGGGTTGGTCATAGCTTTTCTTCCAAGGAGCAAGCGTCTTTTAATTTCATGGCTGCAGTCACCATCTGCAGTGATTTTGGAGTCCCCTCCCAAAAAATAGAGAAGCAAAATTTTGGTTAAACACAGTTCTATTTTGTTTTTATTACAAATATTGAGAAGTGCTTCCTTTCACGATGATCTTTGTAACTGGATCTGCACGAGCAGGGCCAGAGGCCTCCATGTCAGAGTGAGGGCTGGAGCAGGAATCCCTTCCAGCACTAAACTTTTTGCTTGAACTTAGGCTATAGATAGTTTAACACAAAAATGTTCTAAGACTGTTGTGTATGATTTGTTAAAACTATAGGCAGTAGATGAAAACCTGCTTTTGATGGATGGGGTAAGTTATGGCCGTAGAACTGTTTCTGCGTCTCTGGGACAGCGTGTCCTTGGGCAGGATGCTGGGAACTTACGAGATGGAGGTGCAGAACTGGGAGTGCCTGTGCTCTGCCCACCGGTGCATCACCTGCTCTCTGGGGGCAGAGTCTGTGTGTCCTTCCCTTCACCAGGATTCCCAGGCTCTGTTTCCCAGTGAAGTAACCGAAGGTTTCAGTCCACTGTGGAGGAAGGGGTGGGCTTCTAGCCACAGACGCCCTGTGTGCTTATTGGCACCTGGGATTTTCAAAGCTGACTAAAGCCCTTACTGGCCGCTCTGCCCACCCACACTGAGCATTCGGACCCCCACCAACCAGAGAGGTTCAGATAGAAAGGGTTTTCCCTCCCTCCCTCATTGTGAGGATGGGATTGCCTGGTTGAGGACAGCTTTCAGCAGTACCATTCGTTTCAGTTTGAATGATTAACTTCTTTTAGATGAAATAAGAAGTATATTCAGCCAATAAAATTCATTACCAAGAATGGAACTGAGTTTTCTCACATGATGAACTAAGGTAGAAGGAATGAGTAGTGTCCTGCTGTGAGACTCCATCAGCTTTAAGTTAGGCTAGTGGCCCTGGAGAAGAGGAGAGGGCCAGTGGAACAGAATTGAGGAGGGGAGTCACCACTTTCTGTCCTTCTGCATTTCCCCTGCTCACCCCACCCACTTTGTTTGGTAAAGTTAGAGCTGACAGACAAGGCAGGGGGTTGGGGCTGGAGTGGCTGCTCTCTGCCGCCCCCGGTCTCACACATGCACAGCTCCCACACATGCAAGCTGCTCCCTGGGCTGGGAGAGAGAGCCAGTGAGAGTGGAAGCACAGAGTCATGCTTCAGGCAAACAAGGGCATTACCATTCCAGCTGCCTTTGCTCTCATCCAATTCACGCACTGCTCTGAACCCCAACTCTCCTGAGTTTCCTTTTCCTTTCCTACTACAAGAGGCACTCTGTTGGGGGGAGGGGAGAGCAAACGTGTGTGGTGATAAGCACAACCCATGCACAGTTCAGCAATACGTGAACTGTGAACTTCCAGATGTTCAAGCTGATTTTAGAAAAGGCAGAGGAACCAGAAATCAAATTGCCAACATCCACTGGATCATCAAAAAGGCAAGAGAGTTCCAGAAAAATATCTATTTCTGCTTTAATGACTATGTCAAAGCCTTTGACTGTGTGGATCACAATAAACTGTGGAAAATTCTGAAAGAGATGAGAATACCGACCACCTGACCTGCCTCTTAAGAAACCTGTATGCAGGTCAGGGAGCAGCAGTTAGAACTGGACATGGAACAACAGACTGGTTCCAAATAGGAAAAGGAGTTCGTCAAGGCTGTCTGTTGTCACCCTGCTTATTTAACTTCTATGCAGAGTACATCATGAGAAATACTGGGCTGGAAGAAGCACAAGCTGGAATCAAGATTGCTGGGAGAAATATCAATAACCTCAGATATGCAGATGACACCACCCTTATGGCAGAAAGTGAAGAGGAACTAAAAAGCCTCTTAATGAAAGTGAAAGTGGAGAGTGAAAAAATTGGCTTAAAGTTCAGCATTTAGAAAACTAAGATCATGGCATCCGGTCCCATCACTTCATGGCAAATAGATGGGGAAACACTGGAAAGAGTGGCTGACTTTATTTTTGGGGGCTCCAAAATCACTGCAGGTGGTGATTGCGGCCGTGAAATTAAAAGATGCTTACTCCTTGGAAGGAAAGTTATAACCAGCCTAGACCACATATTAAAAAGCAGAGACATTACTTTGTCAACAAAGGTCTGCCTAGTCAAGGCTATGGTTTTTCCAGTAGTCATGTATGGATGTGAGAGTTGGACTATAAAGAAAGCTGAATGCCAAAGAATTGATGCTTTTGAACTGTGGTGTTTAGAGGACTCTTGAGAGTCCCATGGACTGCAAGGAGATCCAACCAGTCCACCCTAAAGGAGATTAGTCCTGGGTGTTCATTGGAAGGACTGATGTTGAAGAAGCTGAAACTGCAATACTTTGGCCACCTGATGCAAAGAGCTGACTCAGTTGAAAAGACCCTGATGCTGGGAAAGATTGAGGGCAGGAGGAGAAGGGGATGACAGAGGATGAGATGGTTGGATGGCATCACCGAGTCAATGGACATGAGTTCAGGTAAATTCCGGGAGTTGGTGATGGACAGGGAGGCCTGGCGTGCTGTGGTTCATGGGGTCGCAGAGTCAGACACGACTGAGTGACTGAACTGAACTGAATGCACAGTGCAGACCTCGGCAGTGCACTGACCAGCTGTGAGTCCTCCTGCAGGGTGTTCATGGCACAGTCTTTCATCTGTGAAAAGGGATCATTATAGAATCTACTTCACAGGCTTGTTTTTGAGATGAAATGAAATAATATGTGTAATGCATTTAGGAAATGCCTGGTACATAGAAATCCCTCAGCGTTAGCCATGATAATAATTCTTATTTTAATCTCTAGAGTGATGAGGAGGTAATATATTTCAAACATGTTTCTATTCTCTCATCTATCTCAACTTGATACCTTCAGATTGTCACATGGTGTATCAGTAAAGCCTAGTACCAAGAATTTTTGTTAAGACCTTCAGTTTAAAATATATATATTTTGTCATTGTCAGGTGGACAGAAACAGCGAATTGCAATTGCCCGTGCTCTGCTTAAGGTAAGCCTGACGCCACTTGGTTGAGGGTTGGCCTTGTTCTTCACTGGGGACCTTGTAATTAGTGGTGCACAGGTTTCTCCTTTCTTTTTGGAAGAGGTGGGTAGGTATATTGTGGACAGCTCTGGTGAAAGGTGAGTTGGGAATTCCACTCACTGTGTTCAAATTTAACAAGTATTTCTTGTGTACTAGGAGCTCAGTACAGTGCTGGAATTATCAGAGGGAGAAAAGTTTAACACATAGATCTTCCATCAAGTAGCATACTGAGTATTAAAGAAAAATGAATGTCTATATGTTTATAACTGAGTCACTTTGCTGTACAGCAGAGGTTGGTACATTGTGAGTCAACTATACTTCAATAAAAAAAATAATAAAATTAAAGAAGCATACAGTCTCTAACTGGAGAAACTAATTACATCAAAATACCGAAACAGTATAAGTATACTTACTTGTATAGTATTTAATAACCTGCTCAACTGAATCTTGGGCTTCCCTGGTGGCTCAGTGGTAAAGAATCCACCTGCCAGTGCAGAAGATGCAAGAGATGCAGGTTCAATCCCTGGGTCGGAAAGATGCCCTGGAAGAGGAAATGTTAACCCACTCCAGTATTCTTGTCTGGAGAATCGCATGGACAGAGGAGCCTGGAGGGCTACAGTCCGTGGAATCACAAAGGACACGACTGAGAATGAGCACAACAAACTGAATGGTACAGACTTGAAATGCTTACACGAGACTCCTGAGAGGAAACGGAGAAGCTGAAACTCACAGGCACTGGCATATTTTAGGAAATGATGGCCTTCTCCTTTGTTAAATAAGTACTGTCCTCAGATTTAAAGGTGATTTAAAAAAAAAAACAACAGCTTTACTGAAGCATGATTTTCATATCATAAAACTGAGTAGTTTTAAATGTACTTTTCAGTGACTTTTAGTAAATTTACAGAGTTGTGCAACCATCATAATCCAGTTTTAGCACATTTCTATCACCTTGATACACCTGAGCAACCTTTCTGCATTCCCAGCCCCACCTGCCAATAATCTACTTTCACTTTGTCTAGATTTGCCTTTCTGGACATTTCAGGTAAATGAAATCAGACAGTGGTCTTCTGCTTCTAGCCTCCTTTCCTAGTATAGCTTCTAAGATTCCTCCGTGTTGTAGCCGTATCAGTACTTTGCTCCTTTCCAGTCCTTCGTAGGGACAGACCACAATTTGTCTATGACTCATAGGTTAGTGAACACTTGAGTTATTTCTGGTTTAGGGCTGTTAGAAATAGCACTGCTCTGAATGGTGTACAAGTTTTTGTGTGGTTATGTTTTCATTTCTTGTGGATAGATTCCTCGGCAAGGCTAGAATTTATCTGTTACATACACTGGCTGACTCTTCTTTCTTTTCAGTTTTGTGTGTACTGCTCCCAACTAAACTCCAAGAGGACCCCGAGAGTTAGACTATCTGACTCACTTTAGAGCCCCATCTAATACTTTTAGTTGTTTCGCCTGCAGAATAAAGCTACACTATAAACATCCGGTTCATTGATCACGGTGACAATGGTTTAAAGTCATCTCTAACTCTTCCATTTACAAGCTCATCTCAAGCACATATGAACTGTCTTTCATCCTTTGTAGACGCTTTATTGTG
Organism: Bison bison bison; assembly: GCF_000754665.1. Taxonomy (NCBI): domain Eukaryota; kingdom Metazoa; phylum Chordata; class Mammalia; order Artiodactyla; family Bovidae; genus Bison; species Bison bison. Next base: position 114,281 of record NW_011494662.1, on the reverse strand, counting down.
GTAGAATTCACACGCTAGATTGTTTACCCATGCACAGCATATAGTTCAGTGCCCGTATATTCAGAGTTGTGCATCCATCACTGTAATCAATTTTAGAACCTTTTCTTCATCGCCAAAATAACATTGACACACACCCACCCACCTTATTTCCCCATTTACCCCAACCCCAGGTGACCACACATCTGCCCTTACAGATGTACCTGTTCTGGACATTTCCTGTAAATGGACTCATAGACTTTTATGTCCAGCTCCTTTCATTACGGTGTTTTCAGGAGTCATCCATGTTGTATCATGTATCAATACTTTATTTCTTTTTATTTCTGAGAGTTATTTTTTTCTAATAAAATTATATCTTTCTTATCTTTTTAATGTTTTTCCTTCAGAATCCCAAAATTCTTCTCCTAGATGAAGCAACCAGGTGAGGATATCTTAATGTGTAATTATATTAAATCAAATTCTTTCTTTATCACAAACTTACTCTTCTGTATTTCAAGTGACATGGCTGAGAACACCTTACACTTTAAAGGGGAGGGATGTGAATTAAGCATGTCAGTTGGGAGGCAGGGAACAGGATGAATTGTGAGTTGAGGGTTCTAGGTCCAATTCAGACCTTTGTGATGAATCCTTCATCACTTATCGGCAGATGTGAAGAATCCTTTTTAACTTACATGGCAGTTCTCTGGAGATCAAGGGTTCAGAGCTTCTTTTTTTGATAGTAACTTTATAAAATTTAGACAGTTGACCCAGGGAATTGCAGTTTTGATCACAGTAGAGGTTAGCTGCTTATGAGGGGCTCACGTGTGTGTACCAGGAAACACACGCGTGAGCAGTGTGCGTGGCACTGACACCTTTGCCTTCCTGTGGGCTCTCCTCTTTAGTGCCCTGGATGCTGAGAATGAGCACCTCGTACAGCAAGCTCTAGACCGACTGATGGAAGGAAGGACAGTGTTCATCATTGCCCACCGTCTGTCCACGATTAAGAACGCCAACATGGTAGCTGTCCTTGACCAGGGGAGAATCATCGAGTGTGGGAAACATGAAGAGCTGCTTTTGAAACCAGATGGGATGTACAGGAAATTAATGAACAAACAGAGTTTTATTTCAGCATAAAGAAGCAATTACTGGTATGAGAGGTTTTAAAGCAAAGCTGCACTGCAAGGGGAAAAAAAAAACTCAGACTGTATGAAATCTATAAATCAGAGTTCAAGTCCTTTGAAATCTGCCTATTTTTTCCAAAGTTTGTAAAATAGTTTTGAGATGGATCTGTTCTGAAGACCTTTTTATTCAGAATTTATTAATTATAACTTTCTAAATGGTCTAGAGCACTGAAGTTATTTTCAGGTTTTGTATTTTATTTTATCTTAGAATATTTTGATTAATAGAGCATGGCACTTCATTTTCTTTTATCTGCTGTCATAAATTGAAGCTGTTGTCATACGACAACTTTTAAAAGAGAATTACAAATAAAAAGCCTGATTATTTTAGGCCAGTTCACCAATCACTGTGTAATCTCTTGGTAGTACTCTACCTACCTTGGGTCTCATCTTACCAGGTAGCATGAGAGACGGTGAAAAATCTAACCCTTTATTTTATCCTGCTAATCTCATAAAGAAAACTATATATATATTGTTTAATTGCTGAGTCGTGTCCAACTCTTTGCAGTCCCACGAACTTCAGCACACCAGGCTTCCCTGTCTTTCACCATCTCCTGGAGTTTGCTCAAACTCACATCCATTGAGTCAGTGATGCCATCCAGCCATCTCATCCTCTGTCGTCCCCTTCTCCTCCTGCCCTCTATCTTTCCCAGCATCGGGGTCTTTTCCAATGAGGCAGCTCTTCGCATCATGTGGCCAAAGTACTGGAGCTTCAGCTTCACCACTAGTCCTTCCATTGAATATTCAGGACTGATTTGTTTTAGGAAATATATATATACAGAAATAGGTAATGTCACATGGCAAGGCGGGGTCATTTATATTCCCTGTCTCCTCTGTCTTCAAAGGGATGAAAGTATAGGAATATGTGTTCCTCTGGGCTGAGATTGTGTTGCCATGTGTGCAGTTTTTCGCATTTTTGGCACTTGAGAGCCTGATGAATTTTAAAAAGGGAAGAAGCCCCATCCTTTGAATATGAGAACTCTGTTTTCATTATTCGTGTATTTGGGAAGTGAGGCATGAACTGCCAGGAATTATCAAAAAAGATGTAATTTTACACTTAGATTGTCTGTAGGCATGTATCTTGAAAATTATCTTTTAAGAGTTTATAATTTCTAGTCAAATTTTACAGTGTTTTTTCAGTTAAATAGTTATGAAATTTCATTCAATGAGGCTAAATTCCAAAATTATTAATATAGCTGTAATTTCAATCTTAAAACATTTGAAGGAAGCTTATACATTCTACAAAATGTCAAGAAACCTTAAGAGCTTTTCACCCTCTGAAAAGAGGATATAATTAACCATCTTTCTTTTATTTGTTATTACAGTTAAAGCTAAACTTCTCAAAAATTCCCAAGCAATGTTTTCAGCATTGCTTTGGATTTGTTGTATTTATATCAGCACTATTAAGTTGCCGTTCCCTCAAGAAAAAGTACTTTTCTGTAATGATAATGTCAGAACCTAAGAAGTAACAACATTGATATGACTGAAAAGGAAGTTTTCTCAGGTCCTAAGTATTGTGATTAGCTTCCTGATTATACTGGGAGAAACCACTACGTCCTGATAAGCATGGAGCATCAGCTTTTATTCTACATAAGGGAATTCATTAATGAATTCAGTGAATAAATGAACTCTGCTTTTTGAATTTAAACAGTACCTCTGTGACAGTCATCTTTAACAAGCTTTACTCATGTTCTTCAAGGTTTACTACTATGGTGGTGTTCTCAAAAAGCAGACAAAACACAACTACAAGGTTGGATCTGAAGGAAATCTCTTTGTGCCATAGTATTTACAAAATTGAATGTGATCATTATATTTTATTTTCTAATACAAGGTATTCCCTTTTATATGATGGATTAAAATTTATAGTGAACTTTATCTGTGTTTGTCATTTCTTGTAAAACTTTTTACTACATTCAGTTTCTTACTAGAATTTATAAAGATTCAAGACTAAAAAAACATTACACACCTAGGAAAGTGAGAGTAATTATAAGTTCCATTCCTTTCATCCTAATCTTTTAAAAAATTTTTACTTACTTACTTTTGGCTGTGCTGGGCTTTCGTCGCTGTGCATGGGCTTTCTGTAGTTGAGAGTAGCTGGGGCTACTCTCTGGTTTGGCTTTGGGGCTTCTCAAGGGCTGATCCTGTGGCTCAGTAGTTGTGGTACACAGGCTTAGTTGCCCTTTGGCATGTGAGATCTTCCCAGACCAGAGATCATAAGTGTCCCATGCATTCGCAGGCAGATTCTTATCCACTGCACCACCAGAGAAGTCCCTAAGATTTTTAATGTCCTCACTTGTTATTTATAAACATTGTTTAGTTGCTTCAGCACAGTAAGGGAGCATCTCCTGCCATGTGTCAGACAACAAACTGTGCTGTAGAACTGATGATAGATGAGTGAGGTGTAGTTTCTGCCCTCTAGAAGGTTCCATTGTAGAAGGAGCCGTCAGGTATATAAAAAAATTAATTACAAGAGAACAGTTAACACCTCTGTGACATTTAGCTAAGATAGAGTTTGGTGCCACTCTTTATTTTCAGAGTGCACATGTTACCACAATTGGTTACTTGGACAACCCTGTAATTTAAATAAATACCTATCCCTACTCACAGATGAGGATGGAAGTACAGGCAGGTTGTGCATTGATGCAGCCAGCCTTGATGCCGCATACAGGAAGATGCCAGAAAAATGGGCAGGGCTGGCACAGGGGCCATCACCACCACATGGGAAACAGTTTTCATTGTGTGTGCATGGGAGCCACTGAAGGACATGTAACTCATGTGGGCAATATAAAGATGAGCAGAAAGAAAGCTTAAACTATGTGAAAACCTCCATGTGAAGATAAAATACACATTAATGAACCGAGTGTTTTGTTGTCCGCTCATCCAGGTTCCTCTCTGCAGTGTCTCTAACCTTGGACCTTGCTGGTTCCCATGAAATAGTCACAAATTAAGCCATTATAGGCTGTGCCCTGTATTTGGACCTTTATGAAGTAGGGCTCTACTTAGGAACTCCATTTAAGCTCCATTTTCCCATAACAGTGCCAAAGCTGTTAGAAAACAAATGAAAACAAATGTAAATGTCACAAAACATTAAGTACACTAGTGAAGGAAGTTTGTGGGAACTGCATTGTAAATGTTTGTTTGGGGATGTTTTTGTATGTTTTTACATCTGAGACATCGTCGGGCTTAGCTGGTAATCTCCATTCAACTCACTCAATAAGCATTTACAGAGCACCTTCTGTTCTGTTGGGCTCTGTGCTAATGCTGGCTGGGCCTTCCTCAGGAAGTTGGTGCTGGTGGTCTACAGCTGTGACCTCTTACCTGTTTTGTATGTCCTGCGAAGCTAACGAGGGTTTTTACAGTTTTAAATGGTTTTTAAAAGTTCATAACACTTGAAAGTTACATGAAATTCAAATTTCATTGTTCAAAAGTTGCTTTATTGGGGTGCAGCCATACTTACTTGGCAACAGGCTGTAAGCCAGGGACTCATCCTCTCTGTCCCTTGACAGAAAGAGTTTGCAGCCCCCAGAACTGGTGATAACAACACATGTTCTTCACTGCTTGAAGGATGTTTAAACTATGCTGAAATTTAGAGTTACTTCAAAAAATTCCCTTGCCACTAGATGAGATTAAAGGGATGCCTTGGAAATGATTGCACGCATACATGCTCAGTCGCATCCGACTCTTTGTGACCCTATGGACTGTAGCCCGCCAGGCTTCCGTGGGATTCTCTAGGCAAGAATACTGAGATGGGCTGCCATGTCCTCCTCCAGGGGATCTTTCCCACCTGGTGATCAAACCCGTGGCTCCTGTGTCTCCTGCATTGCAAGTGATTTTTTCACCGCTGAGCCCTGGATAATATCCACCATAAGTTCGTCACTGCACCCCTGCCTTCCCATTTGAAGAGGATCATAATTACTGTGTTGCTGAAAACAGAATTCTGACAGTCCTACCACATCTGCAAGAAATAATCCTGACTGCTTTCTTATTGATGGCTGCAGTAATGAGTTCTACATCAATCAGTTTGGTCCTCACTGAAAGAGCTGCATTTTAGGAAGCTGGACAGAGGGAGGCACATGTAGGTTGAGCACCTCATAGACACACACATACTGCACTTGTGAGGGATTTTTCTTTTTATTTTAATAAAACAAAAATGGACTTACATTGGACATATTAATTTTTAACCAGCCTGTTTTTAAATTTGATGACAATATTTCCCTACATTTTTAAGTATTCATTATACACATCCACATGTGTTCTTTTTAACCTATAGCATTCTATAATGTTAGCATATTATAAATCTATTGTTAGATTTATCTTTCCATATTCTCTGCTGTCATAAACAATGCTGCCTATATATCTTTGTTATGATTTATTTTTTTCAAATTTCTAAAAGTGTACACTATTTGATTTTGCAGTTTTTTTGACATCTTCAAATGTGATATTTCTATTCTCTAATTCTCACAAGGGGGCACTACTAGCAAATTAACAGAGACTCAAAAAGGTGACACAGATAGTAGAAAAGGTGGGGATTTGAAACAAGTCTCATTTAATTCCAGAGTCTATACATTCTCTCAATTACTGTTGTTTTCCTTGTTGAGTCGCTAAATTGTATCCAACTCTTTTGTGACCCCATGGACTGTATCCCGCCAGGCTCATCCGTCCATGGGATTTCCCAGGCTGGAGTGGCTTGCCATTTACTTCTCCAGGGGATCTTCCCAACCCAGGGATCAAACCAGAGTCTCCTGCATTGTCAGGTGGGTGGATTCTTTACTACTGGGCAACCAGGGAAAGCCCTCTTAATTACCACACAGTAGTTACCCAACTTCATGGGAAATAGATGGGGAAACAGTGGAAACAGTGTCAGACTTTATTTTTGGGGGGCTCAAAAATCACTGCAGATGGTGACTGCAGCCATGAAATTAAAAGACGCTTACTCCTTGGAAGGAAAGTTATGACCAACCTAGATAGTATATTCAAAAGCAGAGACATTACTTTGCCAACAAAGGTCTGTCTAGTCAAGGCTATGGTTTTTCCAGTGGTCATGTATGGATGTGAGAGTTGGACTGTGAAGAAAGCTGAGCACCAAAGAGTTGATGCTTTTGAACTGTGGTGTTGGAGAAGACTCTTGAGAGTCCCTTGGACTGCAAGGAGATCCAACCAGTCCATTCTAAAGGAGATCAGCCCTGGGATTTCTTTGGAAGGAATGATGCTAGAGCTGAAACTCCAGTACTTTGGCCACCTCATTCGAAGCATTGACTCATTGGAAAAGACTCTGATGCTGGGAGGGATTGGGGGCAGGAGGAGAAGGGGACGACAGAGGATGAGATGGCATCACTGACTCAATGGACGTGAGTCTGAGTGAACTCCAGGAGTCGGTGATGGACAGGGAGGCCTGGCGTGGTGCAATTCATGGGGTCACAAAGAGTCGGACATGACTGAGTGACTGAATTGAACTGAGTTACCCAAATGTCCTAAGACAAAAAAAAAAAAGTCCCAAGACAGACGTCTCCATAACACCTGGGAATGCAAATTTAGAAATGCAGATTCTTAGCCCTCAGCCCAATGAGTCAGACACCGAGGTGGGGCTCATCGGTCCAGCTTAACCAGCCTTCCAGGTGGTGCTTAGGCTGGAGAGGCCTTTGCACTACACTATTCTTTCTTCTGAACTTCTAAAGTGGCTGTTGCTACTGCTACTGCTAAGTCGCTTCAGTCGTGTCCGACTCTGTGCGACCCCACAGATGGCAGCCCACCAGGCTCCCCCGTCCCTGGGATTCTCCAGGCAAGAACACTGGACGTGTTGCCATTTCCTTCTCCAATGCATTAAAGTGAAAAGTGAAAGGGAAGTTGCTCAGTCGTGCCTAGCGATCCCATGGACTGCAGCCTACCAGGCTCCTCTGCCCATGGGGTTTTCCAGACAAGAGTACTGCAGTGGGATGCCATTGCCTTCTCCATCTAAAGTGGCTACACTAGATAAAATGAGGTGAAAAGATAAATAGGGAAATGGCAGCACTAGGGAGGGATAAACAAGTACCTGGCTGGCTGCCCCAGGTATATGTGCTGCACATCTTCTGTTCTACTCGCCTTCTCCACTATTTCCTCCAGGAGGTGGGCCTTCCCACCAAGAGGACTGTCCTAGTATTCTCCTCCTTCACATTCTGGCCTCCTCACACTGAGGTCAGGGCACTTCCATTCCCAGCTGTTCCCTCCTTCTGGGTGGCCTTGAGTTGGTTGTGTCTCCTGATCCACAGCCATGGCCTGGTGACCCCTTCTTTTCTTGGCCCACTTGTTCTTAGCAGCCTCAGGGCTCTATACAATCTCTGCTGCTGCTAAGTCATTTCAGTCGAGTCCACCTCTGTGCGACCCCATAGACAGCAGCCCACCAGGCTCTACCGTCCCTGGGATTCTCCAGGCAAGAGCACTGGAGTGGGTTGCCATTTCCCTCTCCAAGGCATGAAAGTGAAAAGTGAAAGTGAAGTCGCTTAGTCGTGCCTGACTCTTAGCGACCCCATGGACTGCAGCCTACCAGGCTCCTCCATCCATGGGATTTTCCAGGCAAGAGTACTGGAGTGGGATGCCATTGCCTTCTCCATTACCTTTATTAAACTCTCTACCCAGCTCGAGAGTGCTATCTGTTTCCTTTAGGATCTTGTTTGATAGTCTCCAAGGCCCTTCCCGGGCCCTCATTTCTCCAGATTCCTCCACTTTTAGTCACTTGTCATTGGTTGGTTTGTCTAAAGACCCTGGAATCTACCAGGCTCTTTGCTGCTTCTGGTCCTTTGCCAGAGGATCCACTGCTTCAAATACTCTTCCTCTTTTTTTGCCTGGCTGAGGGCACATCTCAGCAGAGATGTCCTTTTCTCTCAGAGGCCTTTGTAGATCTTCCTCCAAAGTCAGATACCCAGTCATTCTCTATCAGACACCCTCCTCTTTTCTTCCATTGTACACATAGCAACTCGTGGTTGTGTAAATAAATTTGTGTTCATTTGCTCAGGACCTGTCTTTCTCATTGGCCTGTGATCTCCACGAGGGCAGGGCCCATGTCTGCTTTGCTTACAGTTAGAAACTTAGCACTTAGCATACAGGCTGGCACATGGAAGGTAGTCAATAAGAATGAATGAATGACTGTCTGTTCACCATCCTCCAACAGTCATACATCTGGACTCCATGTCAAGTCACATAGTATGGGACAATGCAAAAGGCTGGGCTTACTGAAATTATCATTCAGTACTCACCTCAGCTAGCTAGGGGTCAGTATCCTGTGTTTTCATAGCCTGAGTTTCCTCAGGGCTCACCAGCTTACATGGTGGCAGCAATCACTGATGACTATGACATCCTTTGTTTACTTATATGGCAGGCAATATTCCACTTATCTGGAAGGACAGTGTTGAAGACCATCCAGAGGCGAGAAGACCCCAAAAAAGGCAAAAGGATAAAAAAGAGGGAAGTGTGAGCACTTTAACCAGGGCAAAGGCAATGCAGATGTGGTTTCTACTAGAGATGCTCAGGAGTACAGTGTCCCAGGTGCTACAGTGGAGGAAAGTGTGAAGGATGAGTCTAGAATAGAGCTCTTCTTTTTCGCACTGGCCAACTAACCAATTTTATCCAACGGGGCAGAGGTGGTAGTGAAACAGGAGTCCTAAAGAAAACCTGAATTCAGCTTTTAATGAGTAGATTGTGAGGCATGCGCAGGATATCCAGGTGAAAGCGGTCCACTAGGGCTGTCAGACGGAGAAGGCAATGGCACCCCACTCCAGTACTCTTGCCTGGAAAATCCCATGGACAGAGGAGCCTGGTAGGCTGCAGTCCATGGGGTCGCTAAGAGTCGGATACGACTGAGTGACTTCACTTTCACTTTTCACTTTCATGCATTGGAGAGGGAAATGGCAACCCACTCCAGCGTTCTTGCCTGGAGAATCCCAGGGACGGAGGAGCCTGGTGAGCTGCCGTCTATGGGGTCGCACAGAGTCGGGCACGGCTGAAGCGACTTAGCAGCAGCAGCAGAGCTGTCAGAAGCCTATGGTTTTTTATCAGGACCTGCTAGAGATACAGACTTGTTATGTCACTAGCATGAAGGAGAAGTGACAAATCTAGGGAATAACATCTATAACACTAAATGTGAAACCAGTGTCAGCTTTTACAGTTTTCCTCCCTTATTTTGGACCAGGGAATGAAGTCTTTTCATTTCCCAAGAGGTTCAGGAAGGACCAGAGTGCCGGGGCTTTGCGTTTCAGCTGCTGGAGGGGCAGCCCCACCCTCCAGACCGGAAAGGAGCCCGTGCTTTTCCAGTTTCACTTCCCTGGAAACTCTGGACTCTATCTCCTCCACTGATCCGCTCCAGGGCCTCTCGCTCAGGTTCCCCCTCAACTTCGAGGGTCCGCAGCTTTCACAACGCCCCACGGCTCGGCGTTCTCCTTTACATCATCGAAGCGCGCCCCATTCCGGTTTCTCCTGCTGGCCCGGCCAAGCCTCGATACTCAGCGCTGCATCTCCATGTCACCACAGCGCACCCTACCTCTCAATTTTTGCTGGGGTCTCGACCGCGCCCTGAGGCTCGCGCAGAGCTTGGACGTCATCACAGCGCACCACACAGCCTGGCGCTGCTCTTTGACGTCTTAATCGCGCGCCCTCCCGCCCATCAGGTGTTCGGTCTCCGCGCGCGGGCTGCGCTTTAGCCCCACGGCTTGAACGTGCCTTGGCTGTTGCCTGTCCTTTGGATCATGTTCCCGGCAGTCTCCTCTCCGCGGACCCCGGGGACCGGAACTCGAAGAGGCCCCCTGGGCGGAGTCGGGCCGGGCTCCACGCCCCGGGCGACCAGCAGGAAGGGTCTGACTCTGGGGTCTTCTCTCAGCTCCCCCGTGCTCTTCTCTCCGGCCGGCCGTCGGAGCTCCCTGAGCTCACGGTGAGTGGTCATCCTGGGTTGGGTTCGTCGACTCACAGGCTCACGGGCCTCCAGAAGCCACGAAACCAGGGACGGCGAGGGACGCCAGAGTGTTGGGAAAATAGACATCCGTCACCCTTGCACCCTTGAGTGATTATTTCAGCCTCGCTTTGATTAATTCATCAATTGAGTCTTTGCTTCACACACTTTGCATGGATTTACCTTTGTGTAGAGGCAGCAGCAGCAGAGGTGGAGTAAGCTCCGAGAGTTGGTGATAGTCAGGGAAGCCTGGCGTGCTGCAGTCCATGGGGGTGGCAAAGAGTCGGGTACGACTGAGCGACTGAACTGAACTGAGAGATGGACAGGGGCTTCCCAGGTGGCTCAGTGGTAGAGAGTCTGCCTGATAAGCAGGAGACGCGAGTTCGATCCCTGAGTCAGGAAGATCCCCTGGAGAAGGAAATGGCAACCCACTCCAGTTTTCTTGCCTGGAAGATTCCATGGACCGAGGAGCCTGGGGGGCTGCAGTCCATGGGGTTGCGGAGTCCAGCAGGACTTAGCAACTAAACAGCAACAGAGATGTTGAATTAGAATCTGGTGATTAGAATCAGGTGGTTACCTGCCTTGTTCTTATTACCCCTGTAATCTAGTGTAGGTCACACATGGTCTCCTCATCTGCGAAATGGCAGTAATGAACCTAATCTGAGCCTGCCAAAGGAGTCAAAATAAAATGCCACGATGCAGATGTAAAGTGATGGTGGCAATGAAAGCCTCAAACCCTGTAGAATCATATTTGCCTAACATACTAACTCCCTGTTAACATCTGCTGATTGATAAAGGGATTTTAGTTACAGAAGTTAACCCTGAAGCTAAATTAATAGGGGAAAGACTTTGCATAAGCAACGAAATAAGAATAGTTGTTGTTACCAAATAAAAGTGTGGCACACCAGTGCACGTCACTTATGAGACCATGCTCTGCATCTCCCCTTTCATAGTTAATCTCGAAGCACATATGTTTCTTGAGTGGTTCCCTTTGAAGTCGTCTATCAAAAATGAATTTGCCTCTGTAAGAAAATGGGAATATTGAGTCTTGAACTCATATTTAAAATTTATGTATAGAAAATTGCAATATTTTAAAGGATAAATGATTTTTAAAGAATACCTTGTATTCCTTGACATTTGTAAAGTGCTCTTCAAATGCTAATCTTGTGATTGTTTTCTACTCCTTTTGACAAAAGTCAGTGAATGAAAGTTACACTTTGTTTTCATCTTTTTGTTTTAATTTCTTCTTAACTTTTGGTGATCAACTCAAAGAAAAACCTTTGTTATATTCAATCAGAAATAATGCTGTCAACCACTCTGTATGTGCACTCATTTAATGATAAGAGAATCCTATGATAAGAGAATAACTTTTGTATTGATATATTTATACTTTTTCTGAATGTTAAGAAGAAGATAAGAAGGAAATATAATCTCTACTGCTGTATCTGTTATTGAAGAAGAGGTAACAGCAGATACTCATGACCCTACTTAATTTCTTGACTTTGATGGTATATCTAGTAAAATCTTATATTTATAGATTTGATGAGAGCTTAAAGATGATGTAACCCAATGTTTGTAAAACTTTTTTGACCATAGAGTATAATAAACTGGACTCTATGTTCTATTTTGTTTTTCAAAAATGTTGAATGAAACCCTCAAAATGACCTATAATTTGAAAAATACTGATTTAGTCCAACCTTCTTATTTCACAATTAAAGAAGCAGAATTATAAAGAGTTTAAGTGACTAGATTATACATCTAATTACTGAAGCATGAGAATCGAAGCCAGATTCTGTTAGTTTTTTTTTTTTTTTTTTAATGAAAAATACATGTACACAGTATACAGGAGCCAGAGTTTTTCACTATTAAAATAGTTTTTCACTATTTCATCTTTATTCTTGTTTATCAAAGATTTTCTCTCCATTGTGAAAATATATACATAACGTTATAATGAATAATGGAAAAATTTTAAGTTATGAGTAAAATAATATGGTCTTATTTCTTTAGAGGAACACCTACGCGAATATTCCCACACCACTCCATAACTGAGTCTGTGAACTATGATGTGAAAACATTTGGATCTTCTCTCCCTGTTAAAGTCATTGAAGCCTTAACATTGACTGAAGGTGGGTGTCATTTTCCATTTGTCTCTATTAACAATTCAAATGAAGCCTAGGTCTGGCATGAAGATAGAAATTTGTGCTTTCTCTGGTCACCTGGTAAAGAATCCATCTGCAATGCGGGAGACCCCAGTTCGATTCCTGAGTTGGGAATATCTGCTGGAGAAGGGATAGGCTACCCACTCCAGTATTCTTGGGCTTCCCTTGTGGCTTTGCTGGTAAAGAATCTCCCTGCAATGCAGCAAACATGGGTTCAATCCCTGGGTTGGAAAGATTCCCTGGAGAAATGAACGGCTGCCCTCTCCAGTATTCTGGCCTGGAGAATTCCATGCACTGTATAGTCTATGGGATCACGAAGATTCAGACATGACTGAGCGACTTTCACCTTACTTCACTGGTGTACCTTCACTTCCTTGGGGAGAAATAGTTGACTTATTTGGTTTTTCATTGTGTTTGAGAAATATAACAAATTTGGGAAGCAGAATGAGCTCATTTTAGCACAATCAAAATAAGTATTTATGATTGTACATACTGTGTATGCAAAACTCAGTCCAATTTCAAAAGTTGTTTGAGTATATGAAGTTTAGGTTTTTTAAAAAATCCAAAAACTACTGCCCTACTGCCTCACATTATTGGGTTTAATAATGCAATAGAATAAAGTCTTACCTCTATTTTGGATCTGTGTAGTACCCCAGAAGCTGTATGCATAATTTTTTTTTTTACCTTTCATGCTCACTTTTATTTTCCTTTTTCCTTCTCACATAAGAACTTTTCCACCCACCAATTTTCTTATAGCTGTAAAGTCATTTGATGTTGATCAGGTACCATTTTATCCCCTAAAACTTTGGTGGCATCAAAATATGACAGTTAACCAGTGTTAAATCTATAAAATATTTATATAGCACAGAACTTGAAGCATTAGACACTGGGCAATTAAACCACATAAAAATTGGACAAGACCCTTGTCCTGCGTGTTCAGAATCAGGTGTTCACAGCCCCTATCTGGTGATTTTACATGATTCAAAAGGCAGCAGAGGCAACAGGCAAGTTACTTTGAAGGACGTGGAATACTATGATCCGGAAGAACGTTATGTTGTTACTCCAGTGTCATGTACCGCTCCACCTTTCTCCAAAGGTGGTCTCGATAATTCTGAAATGGCAGGTCTGGCTGATACAGGATAAAGACGACAACACAACACTTACCCTGTGGAGATATCCTCCTACTATGCATGTATGGTGATCTTGAATGCAACTCGTCTTGAAATCTTGTTTTTAGGTTTTTAGGTTGGGTGATCCATCAGTCTTGCACTCAACTGTTAACTTCTTTTATGTCATCCTTATTGCCAAAGATAGCTCACCTAGTGGCTGTAGATAGCTCCCATCCAGTTTTTTCCTGTAACATGAAAAATATTTTAAATCTATCTTTCCCCTGGGAAGATAAGTTGGTAGAACTGCTGGGCTTTCATTCTTTGCAATACAGTCTGTCCTTGGTTCTCATTGAGGCTTTAATCCAATCATTCTGTTCATTTTCACAAGAATACAAAGGTTTCCTGTGTTGTAGCCAAGCTTGGCATCATCCACACCTCTGCATGCTTCAAGGAAGGCAAGAGGAAACTGACATGCAGTATAATCTGGACCTTTCTGCTCAGAAGAGTTTCCATTGTTATATTCTGTGAGATTCTGTTCTTCTAAGCCATATGGCTTTAGAAATTTCTTAAGCTCATCAGTGTACCTTCTATAGGACTCTGGATTAGGCATGCCAAATGAAAAATCCAATACCATCACTAGTTTTGGAAAAACCATTTAAGTCCTGAACTTGGAATCTGGTCATGATATTTTGGAATCTCATTGTTCAGAGTGAAGTATAGCCCACATTGTGAATGAAAAGAGTGCAGCCAGGCTCCCATAAAGAGTAGGTGGAAGAGCAAGATCAAACCCCAGGTCTTAGCAATGCACCCCAGGAACTCTCATGGTCAGGTTTTAGATGAAGAGCTTCCACTTGGCCAGGCTCTGTTTGAAGGACTTCTTGTCTTTCTTTGTCATGGTGTGTGCTGACCGCACGGGGAGTGGTGGCACGGTGGTAGAAGAGGCGAGAAGGGCAGAGGCTTGTCCTGGTTTGAGCAGCAGCAGAAGGCAGTATGTCCAAGGGACCCTCCTCGCTGTGGTGAGCACTCAAGCTGACTGCTCTGCACCATGCCAGGCTGGGCTGCTGCTCTGGCCAAATTCATGTTATCAGTTTTGTGCACCATTAGAAGATTCTCTTGGCAGAAAATTATTATTTTTATTTATTTTTAAATATTTGTTTATTTTTGGCTGTGCTGGGTCTTCATTGCTGCTCCCAGGCTTGCTTTAGCAGCGAGCAGAGGCTACTCTCTAGTTGAAGTGCATGGGCTTCTCATTGCAGTGGCCTCTGTCATTGCACAGCACAAGCTCTAGGGCACGCTAGCTTCAGTAGTTGTGGGGTATGGGCTCCAGAGTGCAGCCAAAGAGGTGACCCATGGGCTCAGTTACCCTGCAGCCTGTGGGATCTTCCAGAACCAGGGGTGGAACCTGTGTCCTTGCATTGCAAGGCGGTTTCTTAACCAGTGGACCACCAGGGACACCCGACTGGTAGAGAATTAGAGTGGAAGTGTGGAAGATGTGGTCAGCACGAGCTTCAGAAAGATGCTCTTAAGGCTGAAAAGTTGGGGTGACTCTAAGAGCAAAGTTCAGAGCATCCTTTGATTTCCTGGAACAGTGTTTTTCAAACTGCAGGTAGTGACTGAAATCACTTTAGTGGCTCATGACCAACATTTTTTAAAAAAATGAAGTAAAGTAGATTGCACAATGTCAGAGTGTATCTCATTTTGTTTTATTTAAATTGTGTATGACTACATCATGCTGTGAAATGTATTTCATACTTGGAATGACAGTCAAAACAGTTTAAAGTACTCCATTCCATAAAAGGGAACATTTCTTATCAACTTGAACTAGCACATCTTACCAATGAGTCCATGGGAGCTTCAGGTACAATTATTTTCAGACGGCTGAACTTCTAACCTCTGTCATGCATTGTTCCTGGTTTAAATATATATTTTCTTTTCCCTTCTAAAAATTTAAGCTTAAATTGCATTTAAGCCTTTGACACACTCCTGGTTCATACCATCAGATCATGTTAATAACAAATAGTACACAGGCTCAGAGGAGAGAGTTTCTAGAAATCAGGATGTGAAAACTGAAGACTATGTAAACTTGAGAAGATCTCATCCTAACATGGAGATTTCCAAGCCCTAGTCAGTTGGTGTACTGAGTCAAGGTCCTCAAGTGTTCACCAGTGGAGGATTTGGAGCTGCCACGGTGCTTTTAGGGAAAGAAAACACCAATCAGGTATTCCATTTCAGCAAAAAGCCCACACTCAACCTAGGTATGATTGATATTTATATTTTAGCTTGTGCCTTATTGGTGCCTTTTATTTTGCCCCTCTATCCTGTCTTCAAATGAAGAGCAAAGCTCATATTGATTAAATTTCTAGGACTGTTAATGCATTTACACAGGTTTAGCACCAAAACTTACAGCAGCAATAGAATAGTCTTCCCTTAGCCACAGGCATAAGTTCCAAGACCCCCAGGGGTTGCCTGAAAGAGAATAGCACTGAACCCTGTATATACTGTTTTTCCTATACATACATGCCTATGATTAAGTTTAGTATATCAATTAGGCACAGTAAGAGAATATCCACATTGCCGCATCACTTCTCTGTGCTTTGTGGCCACGTTTTAGTAAAACAAAGTTACTTGAACACAAGGACTGCAGCACTAAGACGCTGACTCTGATAACTTAGACTGCTGCCGAGCGGCTCATGGCTGGGTGGCGGGCACAGCGTCCATACACTGGACAAAGGAGTGAGTCACGTCCCCGTCAGGACAGCGGGACACTGCCAGATTTCGTCACAAACTTAAAAGTGTTATTTCTAGAATTTTCTATTTAATATCTCAGGCCCCAGTTGACTGCAAATAACTGAAACAACAGGTGAAACCGAGGAAATCTAACCCCTTTAGGTTAGCATGTAATAAAGTAATCTATCATACATTCAAAGAGCTCTTATTTTGAAAATCTTGTTCTTTTGCAGGAACATGATTTTTCCTTGAAATGTTTTATGTATTTAATGAGTGGTTTATTATTTGTGTTGCTTTATCAAAATAAAATCATGAATTTTACTAAATATTATAAAAAGTGAGATAAATTTGTAACAAAAAATAAGAAATATTAAACCTAAGACCAGAACATAGTTTTTACCTTTCAATATAGTTATGAGTGGTTGTCAAAGTTAAATGGATCTCTTATTTTGGATATTAATAACTCTTGAATTATTCAAGAGTATTTTTGTTGTGAGTTAATCGTGTGTGTGTGGTGGTTACTTTTTTGGGTGAAGAGTATGGCAGTAAGGAAGATTTTGGTGTGAGAAATTTTCGCAGTTTTAATTCATACTGTAAGATTAATTACGTACCTTGTTTTTTTTTAGTTGATGATCAGCTGACTGTTCACATAGATGAAGGTGGATGGGCTTGTCTGGTCTGCAAAGAGAAACTCATTATTTGGAAGATTGCTTTGTCACCTATCACTAAGGTAATGATTCTTTAAAGAGCTGGAGGGAGAGAGAGGAGAAAATTCCTAATTGGCTCTGAATTTTTACCCTAACTTTTTAGAGTTGTTGGAAATCTGTAATTTGAATCGACTCAAGCATTATAGATTTGCATTTTTATAGTAATATGAAATACCAAGCATGCATACACTTTCGTGTATTGGGAAAAAAGTTTCTCTCCTTATCATGATTTTAAACAAGATATATTTTATTTACATTTAATAAAGTTAAAGACATTGACATTTTTAATGAATGTCATGCTAGTCACTCTGTGCAGTGAAGTCTAAGACTAAATGCCATCCACATAAACTAATGAACTGAGTTTTGAAGAGGATAGGAATGTGTTGCACTGAATCTACTGAATCATGTGTAAGAAAATAGGAAAGAATTACACCAATTTTTAGAATGCTAACTGAACTCTTCATTGTCAGCTTTTCACACGGGGGCTTTCATTTGTGTGTTCACGGCTGTGCTCTCAGCAGCCTCTTTCTGTGCACTCCAGATCAGGCATACTCTCTTGCAATACTCATGCTCGCTGGGCCTTTGTTCCACTGGGACTCAGGCTCCACCTTACCTAAACTCTTCGCGTGTACTGGTCTCTGTACACCTGCTGTCTGGAAAACCACGTCTGTAGTTAGGGGTGTAGGTGAAGGAGAGGTCCTGCAGTGGCATCCTGAGTTAGCAGAGGAAGCCTGGTACTGGCCGAGTCTCGGAAATATTTTCTAGGCGACTTTGAATACTTACTCTAGTCATGCCAATTTTAAATGTCAACTCAACAAATCAAGATTAGACTGGGAAAATTCCATAGGAATTCCACACAGTTCTTTCAACAATGGACTTTTTTTTCGTCTGGGAAGAGATTGGAGTAGTTTCTGTTAAGGGTCTGGTCTAGCTGTTAAGTTTTCCTGATTCTGTATCTCTTAAAATATTTTGTTTTAAAATTAGTGAAAATGACGATGGAAGCCTGATCAAAAAGGTGTGAGAAGAAAGTATTTCTAGAATAGTATTTCTAGCAGTGAATTAGAATCTAAAGTATGCAGAGAAAGTGAAGTCAGGTGCATGTTCAAAAATTGGATTTGAAATGAAAAATTTTTTGTTTGGATTTGTTTTATAGTTATCTGTTTGCAAAGAACTTCAGCTGCCACCTAGTGATTTCCACTGGAGTGCCGACTTGGTGGCTCTCTCTTACTCTGCTACCTCAGGCGAAGCACATTCTACTCAGGTGGGTGACTTAAACGCTTACTGAAGTACATTTTTTTAAGATAAGGGAGTTGTAAAGTTGGGGGGATCACCCAGTTGGGTTTTGAAACATAGCTGTAAAGCTGCAGAAATCAAGACAGAATGGTTGTGACAGAGGTAGACACACGGGGCACTGGAACAGAACGGTGTAGACATACAGACCCACGCAGAGACGGTGCACTGGTCTTTAACAGGGGTGCAGAAGAAATTCAGTGACGTGGGGATGGTCTTCTCATTAAAGGGTGTTGGAACCATCGACCATCTTTAGGAAGAAGAAAAAATTCCTCCTGAACCTCATGGACTTCCCTGGTGGCTCAGACGGTAAAGCGTCTGCCTACAATGCAGGAGACCTGGGTTCGATCCCTGGGTCAGGATGATCCCCTGGAGAAGGAAATGGCAACCCACTCCAGTTCTCTTGCCTGGAAAATCCCATGGACGGAGGAGCCTGGTAGGCTACAGTCCATGGGGTCACAAAGAGTCGGACACGACTGAGCGACTTCACTTCACTTCAAACCTCACGGAGAGATGAACCCCAAATGGATCATAGGTCTAAATGTAAATTGTAAAACTAAAAACTTTTAGAAGAAAACAGGAAAAAAATCATCATGACGTGGGGTTAGTTGAAGAGTTCTTAGAAATGACCAAAAATGTGACTCATAAAAGAAGAAAAATCGATAAATTGGACTTAATCAAAATTTAAAACTTGGCTCTGCCAAAGACCCTGAGAAGAAAATGGAGAGAGAGCTACAGATTGGTAGGAAATACTATAAATCAAACATCCAATAAAGGACTTGTACCCAGAACATAAAATGAATTCTCAAAACTTAGTAAGAAAACAAACAACCCAATTTAAAAAGTAAGGCATAGGACTTGAACACTTTACCAAAGAGAATATAAGGATGTCAAATAGGGGAATGCAGATAAAACAAGTGAGATAACCAGTTTACTCTTACTACAGTGGCTGAAATTAAAAGCACTGACACTGCCACCTGCTGGTGAGGATGTGGAGCAACTGGAGCCTCATACGTTGCTGATCGGCATGCAGAATGGTGCAGCCACTGATCTTCACTTTCTTAGAAAGTTAAAGTGCCCTTGCCATATGAACCAACAATTCCATTCCTGGCTGTTTATTTTAGAGAAATTAAAGCTTATGTTCACACACACACACACACACACACACAAAACAATAGACTAATGTCATAGCACCTTTATTTGTGATAGCCAAAGGTGGAAACAATCTGAATATCCTTTAGCAAGTGAATGGGTAAATAAACTGATTCTTTCATAGGATGAGATACTGCTCAGCAGTAAAAAGACATGAGCTATTAATCCATGAAACAACATGGGCGAATCTCAAAGGCATTGTGCTAAATGAGATAAACCATTGTCAAAAGGTTCTATTCTATATGATTTCGTTTGTTTGGCATTCTCAGAAAGACAGAACTATAATAATGGAAATGGGGATTGCCAGGGGTGAGGGTAGGGGAGGGTGTGACCAAAGGGAAAGTGTTACGGAGCTTTGGTGCTGATGGACTCTCCTGTATCCTGTTTGTGGTGGGACTTACAGGAGTCTAAAAGTGAAAGTTTTAGTTACTTAGTCATGTCTGACTCTTTGCGACCCCATGGACTGTAGCCACCAGGCTCCTCTGTCCATGGAATTCTCCAAGCAAGAATACTGCAGTGGGTTGCCATTCCCTTCTCCAGAGGATCTTCCCAACCCAGGGATTGAACTTGGGTCTCCCACACTGCAGGTAGATCCTTTACCATCTGACCCACCATGTGTTTTAAAATTCATAGGACTGTAAAAAGTGAAACATTTTGTATGATCTGAAGAGAAACCAGGGTATAAAAATTCATAGAATTATAAAACAGGAGAAAATGTCAATTTTACTGTATGATAATTTTTTAAATATGGAAAAAAAGAATTTTTTCCCCTGATTTCTGTTCACTAGTAGTGCATTGCCCTGATTTCTTTATGTCAGTGTCGTCAGACTACCGCTTTGGGCTCCTTATCTTGTGTTTGCTGAGTGTTATGATCTTGTTTCAGGCTGTTACTGTCATGGTTGCCACCAGAGAAGGATCCATCCGCTATTGGCCAAGCCTTGCGAGTGAAGACACCTACACAGAGACGTTCATAGATCTGGGAGGTGATAAGACCTACAGTTTCCTAACAGCAGTACAGGTATATGTTGGATATTCTTTTATATTTATTGGGAAACTGTCATTTGGCTTGGAAATCAGGTTTGGATGACTAAAAATTTGTGATTTTGAGCAGATCATATAGGTAGGGGTGGGAGGAGATCAAAAAAGAGGCAAGGAAAGAATGGCACCCCACTCCAGTACTCTTGGCTGGAGAATCCCATGGATGGAGGAGCCTGGTGGGCTGAAGTCCATGGGGTCGCTAAGAGTCGGACACGACTGAGCGACTTCACTTTCACTTCTCACTTTCATGCATTGGAGAAGGAAATGGCAACCCACTCCAGTGTTCTTGCCTGGAGAATCCCAGGGACGGCAGAGCCTGGTGGGCTACCGTCTATGGGGTCTCACAGAGTCAGACACGACTGAAGCGACTTAGCAGCAGCAGCAGCAGCAGGATTTGAGCACTTAAACCGAGGGAAGCCCTTCTCATAGGACTCTGACCTATCAGTGGAGCATAGTAGCCAGTGGTATTCGTTTCTGTCAGAACCATCTTTAGAGAGTGATTCAGAAACTCTTAGAGGAAGAATGGTTTGCTAATACATATTCTGCTGGTTTACCAAAGAAGTAAAATCTGATTCTTGATTTGTTGAACCTACATAATGTGAACCTATAACTTAAAAATCAGAATTAAAAAAAAAATGCGATTAAAAAAATGGCTATGAAGTTTTTCTGTGCAGTATTAAGTGAATGGATCCATAAATAAATGATTTTTTAGAATAGCACTGTTCTTTTTTTTTTCTTTTAGGTTTATGTGGAGGTTCCGATGATTTCCCTCAAAGCATATCAAAGTGATTTGTGTTCATTTTCTTTTCTTAGTCTTAAATGCTTAACTGAACTAATTTCACATTTGTTCACAGGGAGGAAGTTTTATTTTATCCTCATCGGGGGGCCAACTAATCCGCCTGATACCTGAAAGTATAGGAAAAATTCATCAGCATATCCTGCCTCAAGGACAAGGCGTGCTTTCAGGAATTGGTCGGAAGGTTTCTTCTCTTCTGGGAATTTTATCTCCTAGTAGTGATCTCATTGTAAGTTGATAAAATAACTTTGTTTTACTAGCTTGTTTCTTAGTGAAATCAGTAAGTTGGCAGTCTCCTATGAAGTTAGCGTTGCCACTGTATGAGCAGTGGTGTCCGTGAGATGAAAACTTTGATCTTTCAGTGAAGCATTTTTATTATGATGATTAGATGAGTTCATACTGACCCTCTTGCATCCTCTGTAACATTAATTATTCTTAAGTTTTATAGATTATCTCATAAGTTCATTTTTTGAATTAAAACTATGATGTAAAGTTATGCATGTGTTTAAGGATTAGTTTTGCTTTCTAGACGTAACCAAAAGTGTGTTTCCACCCCCGAGCCTCCAGCTGTGTGTGTGGATGATGTCTGCTGGGCTCTGCCTCAGACTCTGGAGTAGTGAGTGACGATGCTGGGAACTAACATGTGGGGGCATCTGCTCTGCCAGGTGCCCTGTGTGTGTGATCTCCTGTAATTATTGTGATCTGTAATGTATAGAGCTTCATGTCGCATTTGTGTTAAATAATTGAGGAAATGGCCTCAGTGAGGCTACCAAAATTGCCCAAAGTTCAAAGCTGCTCAGCGACAGATGCATGCCCACACATCTGTGTGAACTAAGAGCACATTCCCCTGACCCCAGCTTTTTTTAAACATTTTATTTTATAGGAGTATAGCTGAGTAACAGTGCTGTGGCAGTTTCAGGTGGACAGTAAAGGGACTCAGCCATACGTACACATGTATCCGTTCTCCCCTAGACTCCCCCTGCAACCAGGCTGCCACGTAACACTGAGCAGAGTTCCCTGTGCTATGCGGCAGGTCCCTTTGCATTAGCCCTGTTAAATACTGTGGTACCACATCCTTTATTAAACTGTGCTTTTCCCTCTGATTTCAGGTTGCTATCATTATCTGCTTCTTTAAATGGTCTTTGAACCTAAGCCTTAACATATCTAGAAAAAAATTGCTCATGTTCCCTTCTCTCCTACTGACTTACAAAACTCACTTTTCTTTTGACCTATTTCTAATGGCACTGTCACCTTTTTTCAGAGACCCAGGTATGAAATCCTGGTGGGGGGGGGCGGGCGGTGTGTGTGTGTGTGTGGAGGCAATTAGGGTTTTAGTTCAGCAGTCATGTATACGCAATTTCTAAGTTGGGGTAGATGTGTTCTTCAGAAGCAAGGAAAATGAAGTGATATAACCATGTGGAACTACACACACCCCTCCGGATTCCTTCTCCTGTAACACAGCTCTCGTGCTCACAAGCTATGGATGTTATCTCCTTAGCTTACTTGGTTTACAAACTGACATTCAAGACTGTGCTGTGTGTGAACCTTAGTTTTGCTTCTTTCCTAGCTATAATCCACATTCCAGTTTAGCAGGACTGTGTTTTGTTCTTTAAAGAGTCTCCGACTTTCCTGCCTCCCTACTCTCCCAGGCTCTTCCTGGGCCTTCTGCCTGTGAAAATCCTCCTTACTCTCAAGGTCTATTTCAGGATCACTTCTTCCCTTGAATCCTAAATGGAGAATTCTGCTAGGATTACTAATCAAATAGCTATAAAATATACAATTTTTTAATTTCAGGAAAATCATCATTGACATTAGAATTTAATAATCTATAAACTTTTTTTCTCCTCTCCATACAGCTTTCAAGTGTCCTTTGGGATAGAGAGCGAGCGAGCTTTTATAGCCTGACAAGTTCAAACATCAGTAAATGGGAATTAGATGATTCTTCAGAAAAACAAGCACACAGTTGGGATATAAATAGAGTCCTGAAGGAAAACATTATTGATGCTATCTGGGTAAGGAACAGTAACATTCATCTCTGTCATTTTTATTTATATAAGATTGCTAGTTCCTTTAGTTGTATTTATTAGAACACATTTCAGTGTAATACACCAAGTTTTAGTCATCAGATAAGCTGAGATGGAGTATTCAATCTTTAGAAGTATTGGGACTCACTGGTTTACTTAATTTTTAAAATGCATACATTACTCATTCAATAAGTTTGACTTACTGTGGATGAGGCAGTTTCGTAGGTGCTGGGGATATAAAAGTGAAAAGAAATGATTCTTATACCGAAGGAGCTTACATTGTTGATGTTTTCATGTAGGGATCTGAAAGTAACTATGAAGCTATTAAAGAAGGGGTCAACATTCGATATTTGGATTTGAAGCAAAACTGGTAAGCAATTCATTTGTCATGCAGAACATAGGTAGTCGTTTGGAAAAACAGATTGATGTTTGTTATAGAATAATAAGCACCCTTGCTATCTCTTCTTCTGATGTGTCTAACCCTAATCTTATATTATTCCGCCTTATTGAATCACTTTGTCTGGCAGTGCTAATTCATTTCACAAGTGTCGGCAGTTTTCGGCCTTCCACTGAGTGTCCCATTAGCTGTCTGCCCTTGTTAGGGATCATCTGTTCTGCTCGCATAGCTGGAGCTTCTGAGAGCTGCCTGCCCCGCTGCTGGGTGTGTTCCATGCTGTCGTCTTTGCTGACTCAGTGGAGATTCTGGGGGCTCTTCTCCAGTCCTTTTTTTGTTGCTGAAGGAGCTTTAGCCTGAGTTTGTGGCTGTATTGAATAAAGGAAGGATGGATGAGGTTTTGTCCTGGCGGTACAAGTTAGAACTCAGTCATTGTTTATGACTGAGTTTATGACTGAGTCACTCAGAGTGAATTTCCTCTTAGAACCAATGCTCTTAGTGGTGCTTAAGATCTCAAGTTAGTCTGATAAAGCTACTTAATCCCATGTTATTGTTTAGCTTTAATATTATGGTCATATAGAACTGAAAAGCCATTTATAATACAGCTTCTGTGATATCGTTTATAGTGAATGCCAACATATGATTTGTAATTCTTTAAAACACAGCTTACTGGAAGTTAGGATAATTTTTTTTTTTTAAGGATAATTTTTATGTGTTTTAGAGTAGTTTAGTGGAACAAATTCTACTTGTTTCTTGGCTTACAGTTCTGCTGTTTAATTTTTCTGTCGTGGGCTGTTGAGACTTGTCAGGATCCTTCTTTGTAATTTCTGAAAAACTTCTATGTAAACTATCAAAGAAGTAAAAATAATGTATATGCTTAATTTCCAAAAATATTTTAATTAAATACAGTTTATCTTGTTTTAATTTATCTTTGCTGGACCTCCATCATCAGTTTAGAACTGGTACCAGGATGCAGCCAACTGTGGGGAAGAGGATGTGGACATTTTTTCACATGTAATTTTCGGAATGGAGACATAGGTTGAGCACAGAGAAGCATGCTTAGGACTTGCTGTGCTGAGGCAGACACAGAATGCTGTCGTGCCAGCATGACTTGATTCTTGTGGGGCCTATGAGATGCAGTTCTCATTCGCCTTCTTGGCCCCCTGCGACCATTGTTCCCAATGATCCAGTCATCACTCTCTGTGTCCTCAAGTTCCACTGACCCTTGTAGACTGTTCCACGTCTGGATAGGTGTCTTCTGTTTAAGAAGCATGTGTCTCCCTCATGCTTGTTGCTCTTCCTTGATCAATTGTTGAAATTTTTACTGATTTGCAAATTAATTATCTTTCTATCATCTTTACTACCCAAAATAGCTTCATGTTATTTTAATCATGAAGTTTTTTTTTTGATAGAGGTGTCAAATGAAGCTGATCTAAGCACCCCTTCCTGAGGAATTCTTTATTAGCTATGTCTCTGGGCCTCATTGGCACCTCTTACCGCACAGCAATCCAGTCTGTGGAGTAACTTCAGTTGACTCACAACAGCATGGCCATCTCTACCTCCCTACCTAGTGCAGAGGAGGGCTCTCAGGACTGAGTTCTCTGTGGCTTTGCTCACTGCCCTCTTAGCTGTCATCCGCGAGCTGTTTAGGTCACTGCCAGTATGTTCCAGTTTGGACCAGTGTCCTTGAAGTTTTCGAGGAAATTCAGGTAGAAATGGTAAGAGTTGGGGAGCTGGGAAAAGGAAACAGTGGAGAAGGAAAATGAGAGCTGTATCAGGACTGCTTGATGTGAAGTGCATGTCATCTATTCAGTAGCTTGCTTTATTATTTTTAGTTGTCGGTAGAGAGTGCTTGCCATCCTGTTAATATTTCTGAAACTTGAATGAAAGTTGTTAAAAATGCTACTAAATATTTCAGGAGTTGAGATTAGAGACCATTTAATTTTTTTTTATGTTCGGGGCAACAACTTTGATAGACTTAAGAGGACCACATACATTTTTAAGATGGAAAAAAGTTTGTTTTCACCTATACAGCAGCTTGAATATACAGTAGCAGTTCTATGATTGGTTATTAAAGGTAAAACCAAAATGTTTTTCTTCTGTACAAAAGTAAACTTTAAAAAGCAGATTAGATCAGGGGTCAGCAACCTTTTCTGTAAAGGGTCCAAAACTATATTTTTAGGCTTTAGGGACCATGTGGTCTTCGTTTTAGCTATTTTACTCTACCAGTGGTAGTATTAAAGCATCCATAGACAGCACACAGACAAGGGGGCATGGCCGTCTTGCAGGACAGATTTATTTACAGAAACTCATCTGTGGCCAATTTGACCTGAGAGCTGCACTTTGCTAATCCCTGTGTTTGATGATTTGTTGGTCTTTTCACGTCAGATTTATTGAGTTATATTTTACATAGGGTAAATATTTTGTACCCTTTTTAGTGTATAATTTGGTGAGTTTTGATGAGTGCATAGTCAGTTAACTACAACCACAATCAAGATACAGAACAATTCTGTCACTCCAAAAATTACTTTGAACTCCTTTGTCAGGGGCTTTCTGGGTGGCTTAGGGGTTAAAAAAAAATCTGCCTGCCAGTGCAGGAGATGCAGGAGGCACGAGTTTAATCCCTGAGTTGGGAAGATCCCCTAGAGGAGGAAATGGCAACCCACTGCAGTCAGTATTCTTGCCTGGAAAATCCCATGAACAGAGAAACCTGATGGGCTATTGTCTGTAGAGTCACAGAGTCAAACAGGAGTGAGTATGCACGCACACACTCCTTTTTCAACCCCTTCCTTCACTTCCAGCTCCTGGCAACCATTGACGTCTTTTCTGTCCCTATAGTGTAGATGGCATCATACAGTATAAAGCCTATGGAGTCTGGTTTCTTTCACTTAGCATAATGAATTTGATATTCATTCAGTGGTTCCTTCCTTTTTACTGAGTAGCTTTACCAGGATTTGTTTATTCAGCAGTTGAAGGATATTGAGTTGTTGCCATTTTTAGGCAGTTATGAGTAAAATCACTATAAACATTTGTACACAGGTTTTTGTGTGAAGATAAGTTTTTATTTCTCTTAGGTAAATATCTAGGACTGGGCTTGCTAGGTCATATAGAAATGCATGTTTATCTCTTTAAGAAATTGCCAAACTGTTTTCCAAAGAGACAGTATATCTTTCTTTTTCATTGATTAGCGATGGGCTCCTAATTTTGGCAGCAGCATGGCACCTGGCAGACAGCCCCTGCCTTGTCTATTACTCTCTGATAACAGTAGAAGATAATGGCTACCAAATGTCAGATGCAGTGACTGTGGAAGTCACTCAGTATAACCCACCTTTTCAGGTAAGATTTCTGTTTACAAGCTAAATGACCAAGTGACAGTAACTTGCTGAGTTTTTTCTCCCTAACTGTTGCAAGGTCAGATTCTTTGAGATATTCACCTGTAGGGCTTAGAAATATGTTTAATTTAATTTTAAAAAATCTCTTTATTGGGGGACTTTCCTGGTGGTTCAGTGGCTAAGACTCTGTGCTCCCAATGCAGGGGACCCAGGTTCAATCCCTGGTCAGGGAACTAGATCCCTCATCCCACAACTAAGAGTTTGCATGCTGTAATAAAAGATCCCACACGCCCCAACTAAAACCTGGTACAGTCAAATGTAAATACATTTTTTAAAGTAAAATCCCTTTGTTTATTTATTGTTATTAGCCACGCCGTGCAGCTTGCAGGGTTTTAGTCCCCTGACCATAGATTGAACTTGGGCCCTCAGCAGTTAAAGCAGAGTCCTAGTCCACACTGGGCCACCAGGGAATTCCCAGAATTCCTAGTTTTAAACAACTAGTGTTTAGGCAGTGCATTCTGTTTACCATCTCGTACTCATCCTCTGTTCAGCCTTAGCTAAAGAGAAGTGAGAGTGGGAGCCCTTGACAGTGAGCAGCATGTTTCTCCTGCTGTAGCTCTGAAGGGATTTTCATTTCTGTATTACTGAGTAGAAAGAAAACATTGATGATGAACTGCAGAGTGAAAAATAGGAAGAAACTTGATGGGAATTGGACTTTGGTTTTATGTGCTGTATATTACAGAAAAATCCTCTTTTTGCTCAAATAGGATCATATTTGTAGGTAACTGCATTATATATTTATTAAAATTCATGTGAATAGTTAAAAGGAAAGAGTTGTGGACATGAGGGGATGGGGCGGGCGGGGGGCAGTAACGAATTGAAAGAATACCATTAAAGCATATACATTACCATATGTAAAATCAGGTAGTCAGTGGGAATTTGCTGTATGACACAGAAAATGCAAATGCTTGAGACAGCCTAGAGGGGTGGGATTGGCTGAGAGGTGGGAGGGAGGTTCAGGAGGGAGGGGGCATATGTATACCTGTGGCTGATTCATGATGATATATGGCAGAATCCGATACAATATTGTAAAGCATTTATCCTCCAATTAAAAATAAGTAAATTTTTTAAAAAGACAAGCTGTCTAATTTTAAGCTTCTTGATGGCAATTTAACATTGTTTAATAACTGCTGTTATTTAGGAGAGGCCTACACAAGGTTAACTTCATTTAACCTTGTGTAGCATCTAATTCTATTGAACTTATTCTTAATACAATTTGCATAACTGACTACTGTAAGGAAATCTTAATTTGATCTTTTATTTCAAATAGAAATAAATCTTATGTGTTCTGATTATACAAGAAAAACACACTCAGTGTTAAAATTTTTCACAGACAATGCAAAAGGGATAAAGAAGACAGTTTGAGAATTAAAACATCATGGGATTCCACTTTAATGTTTGTAAAATTCTTTTAATAAACAAAGTATCCTTTTGAGCTTTTGCTAATTTTATGACTTACTAAGTCTTATTTCTATTTCTCTAATTTCATATATGAACAAATTATCTCAGTTTTCTTGTGCTTGATATCTGGACAGTGAAGAAAGAAACAGTATTTATCAGGGATTGTTTTAAAAGTATCTCTAAATTCTAAAATAATGAACTAATTTTATTTTTTCTCATGTTTGTTAATAGGCTTTTTAGTTGAAATCTTACCACCATGGAAACATTTTCAAACTTTGCTAGTTATTTGCAACTCAGCAAATGATTTCTCTGATTGATGTTTATAAACTTATTTCTGTCATGTTTTGTAAATCATCTCAGGTAATTTTAACGAGGAAAATCAGTGAATTATTTTATCATTTTTATGAGATAGTGTACAAAAGTATGAATTATGAAGTCATACAAAAGTATTTTTTGTTTCAATTCTTACTAAATACAATCTTTAATTTTCAGTCTGAAGACTTGACTATATGTCGGTTGATGGTCCCAAACTTTTCAAACCAGACTGCCTGTCTATATACTGAAAATGCTGTCTACATGTGCTCCACAGGAACTGGGAAGTTTTCTCTTCCTCAGGAGAAAATTGTTTTTAATACACAAGGTGGGTAATCAGTTTTAGAAAGTAGGATTAGGAACTCATTAGTCATTCTGAGAAGTTTTTGTTCTCTTCGCATAAGCTTTGCTTCAAGCGTGATACCTGTGATGATTCAGTACCATACCTATAGTAGCTGAGAAACTGGCAGGGTGGTAGAGCCCAGTTTTACTATAGACAGAAAATAGTAACGTTTTCCCCAGAAGAGGCCAAGAAGGAAAGAACTTATGCACCGAGAAGTAATTGGTTGTTTCTGGTCAGTAAGAGTGACTTATTCTGAGTTGATATTCTTTAAACAAGTTTGTTCGGACCCCTGGGTGAGAAGAGTCCCAGGCACTGGACTCATGCAAGGGGGCTGTGGTGGGCGGCGGGGGAGGGAGATGTTGGGGGAAGCCAACCAGGAGTAGGAAAAACAAGCAGATAGTATTTATCTGAAGGGGCAAAGGACAAAATCCAGGTGAGCAGCAGCATGGCACCTTGATTGTCTGGTCCCAGCCCCAGAGCCTTGACTGGTTGGGTGGGATGCTGTTAAGGCTGCAGGCAAACTTAGACCTTTTCCTTGCCCCGCTGTTGGCTTACTCAGTAAGTCAGAGTAGGACTGACGAGCTGTTGCTCTGTGTCTTGCAGACGGGATGATTTTCTTGTTTGGCTCACTGTACTCACTGCTTTTGCACAGCACCATGGAGGACTCAGCCTGCCTCTGCAGATAGCGAGGAGCCTTGACTTGATGCAGGGTTATAACTGGGTTCAGAGTAGGAGTAACACAGTAAAGGGCTGTCAGCAGGATCTTCTGCTTAGGGAAGTAGATTTAGGAGGGTATTGTTTGGTAATATGTATTTGATTGCGTATTTTCCTTTCTCTTAGGAGACAGTATTTTAGGAGCTGGTTCCTGCGGGGGTATACCTATCCTTTTTTCTAGAAACAGTGGATTGGTGTCTATTACTTCAAGGGAAAATGTGTCCATATTAGCAGAAGATCTTGAAGATTCCCTAGCATCTTCAGTTGCTGGACCAGGCAATGAGGTAACATGGTTTCATAATATTTTTTTTAAATATAGTTGGTTTTGCTGTAGTTGTGTAGTTGCTAAGTCATGTCAGACTCTTGGCGACCCTATGAACTGTAACCTTCCAGGCTCCTCTGTCCATGGGATTTCCTAGGCAAGAGTACTGGAGTGGGTTGCCATTTCCTTCTCCAGA
>NW_011494662.1:60236-84094 GCF_000754665.1 Bison bison bison | reverse complement strand
CAAACCCACGTCTCTCACATTGCAGGCAGATTCTTTACCACTGAGCTACCAAGGAAGCCTGTTAAAAAGGATTTAAACATTTTTATTGGACTATTTCCCACAAATGTTTGAAAGTCATACAGTTTTAAGAGTTATGATGAAGACGTTAGTTCTTTTCTCTCTCTCATTTCCTTTGTCCTCTTATTCAGAAGCAACTACTTTTAAGTCTCTTAGGTGTTTTTATTTTTTTGGTGTTTTCCTCCATATTTCTAAGTAATATGTGTATATCACTGTCTCTCATTCATTATTTTTCATCATCTGTAGACCTCCTGTTATTGAAGATGAGGACTTGGGGTAACTTACACTCCTCTGCCTTGCCTTTATCATTCCAGTATACATTTGTTCCATTCTAATGGCAGTGTGAATGTTGTTTTACAGTCCAGAGTGTAGTATGCTGATTATATTTATTTAGTGTACAACTTCATGTGATGCTTAGAGTGGACTAATTGTATATTTGCCTACTTTTGCCTGGTATCAGGTTTAATCTCCCAGCATGTTCCAGCAGCTCTGTAGATGTCTTTCTCTCTAGCTTTGCCGGTCACATGTAGAAACCCTGTGCCTGCTGTCTGTTCCTTGTCCTTGGGATCTGTTGCCACACCGCTCGAGTTTGCCTGGTCTCCTCCCCACTGTCACTTGGGGCTCTTCCCTCTGCTTTCCATCTTTGTGTAGCTGGAACCACAGATGTATGGGGGATTTTTCTTCTTGGTATTCTGGGATGATTTTTGAGGGGAAAGTGGGGTAAAAACTGTCATTTTTTTCGCTGTCATCTTGAAGCTCATAATCTGTGAGATTTTTACCCTTCTTTTAAGCATTAATACCGTTTTGAGTAATTTCTGTTTGAAGAATACATAAAGTATATAGACTTTTTGTGTAATTCAAAATGAAAATGATTTAGTAACAGTTTCAACAGAAAGTAACTTTTTGAAAAACTTTCATTATTTTGTAATCATGTAGTTTTCACAATCCTGCGATATGTTCTGAAGCTATCTTAACAGTATTCCATTTCTTTTAAATTTCTGTAAGTTTTTCTTTAAGCTTGAAATCAACCATTATGATTACAAATATACTCTGTGATGTAAGGGTAAGCCTATCCAAAGGTTGTGTTGTGATGAAATCCTCAAATAATTTTACTCACAATATAATTCCTGAATTATATGTACATTTTCTGTAGGACTTTAATTAATCATTTGATGTTCCCATAAATGTCTTAAGTATATAAGTCATTGATACAGAGAGTGTGGCAAACAGCTTGTGTGTCTGTGTTGTTTTCCTCATACCTTGGTCTAATTTTTTTTGTAGTAAATAAGAATATTCTTATACCTTCAACTCTAAACTATAGTTTATTATTTTACAGAGTGTGGTTTTTGATACTTCTACCAAGAATGAAACTATTGCCCAGGAAGATAAAACCAAATTGCTCAAAGCTGCTTTTCTGCAATTCTGCAGGTATAACAAGTTTTTAAAATTATGGCTCTTTTGATGTCCAAGGACACTTTACTGACATTTGCTACTTACTTGTTGACTAGTGGGAGTGAGTTGAAGGAATGATGCCGTCACCTAGATGTTTTTCTGAGCTTGGTACTTGAACCACCTCTGGCTCTGATTTTGGTAGCCAGGGGAGGGTTCCAGCCCGGCTGGGAAGAGCGTGACGTAACACAGCCCTGGCGCGTGTTGCAGCAGTGTAGCACCAGAAGTGGGAGTTGCAAAGGTAGCTTGTGAGCGTCTTTTATGTAGGATGTGAAGGCAGTGAAGTTTCATACAAAAGGTCATCCTAGCTGTTGTGAAGTGTTGGCCTGGTGGTCG
This sequence comes from Bison bison bison, assembly GCF_000754665.1. Lineage (NCBI taxonomy): Eukaryota > Metazoa > Chordata > Mammalia > Artiodactyla > Bovidae > Bison > Bison bison. The sequence goes on along the minus strand of NW_011494662.1, from coordinate 82,252 downwards.
AGTTTTGTACTGTTGCAATCACCACAGAACTCTCTGGCTTACTTAGTATAGCTTCTGGTCCTGCAGTTCGGCTCTTCGGGGTTACGCTGGGGGTGGCAGTTTTCTTGGTCCTGCCTGAGCTCGTGCATGGTCTGAGGTCAGTAGCCAGCTGTCTGGCTACACTTGCCCACGTTTTGGGGGCCCTAACTGGTCAGCTCCATCTGCCTCACATGGTGTCTCTTCATCTAGCAGGCTGCCCTGGCCTCTCTCAAGCCTCAGGGTTCCGGGAGCAGGAGGGAGCAAGCATTGCTACATAAGTGCTCCTCAAGTCTCTATCTGGTCATGTTTACTAATATCCCAGGGGCCCTGGCGAGGTCCGGGGGAGCCCCCCAGGGGAGGGCGCTCACAAGAGGGTATGCACAGGGTAGAGCAGACAACTGCACTCGCTCTGTCACACTTGCTGACTGGGTACAGTCATCTCTGCTTGTCCCCCACACACATTCTGCATAGTATGTGTCTGGTACCTTCCTTAAATGTTGTGCATTCCATTTATGTTGGAAGTAACACTCAGGAAAATTGTGATCTAGCTGTTGCTCTGCCCCTAGTTAGCTGTGTGAGACTGGACAGACCGCTTATCATTTCTGGGATTCTGGTTCAGCAAATCTTTGTTTTTAAGAGACATTCATACTGTACTGCCTCCATTCCCCTCACTCTCAGCTCATGGTCCCGTAACTCCACTCCTAGTGGTGTCTGATGCACGGAGGCGCCCTCTCACACAGGGGCGTCAGCTTGAAAGGGGCGGTGCGCTCATGTCTGGAAAGATCTGGGCCGTTGTAGTGACGGTCTGCTAAGCTTAGTTTCTTGTCCAGAGGAGGGCATCATTAGGTCAGTTTTTGATTTCTGTTTTTATATAATATTCTTTTAATCTTGTTTTATTGCATAGTGTTCAATCTGACTACCAAGATTTGGATAATACTATGATTTTATCTTGTATAATTTTATCCTTTAATTAACAGCTCTGACAGTCTTGTCTCATCTCAACATTTATATGGTAATAGAGTCATTGTACTAGTTTCCTGTGCCTGCTGTAATAAATTGGCACAAACTGGGTGGCTTAAAGCAATAGAAATTTATTCTGTCACAGGTCTGGAGGCCTGGTGTCCAAGATGAAGGTACCAGCAGGGCCAGCTCCCTCTGAGACTCTGGGCCAGGACCATTGTTTGCCCTTCCCTGGCTCCTCGGGGCTGCTGGCCACTGGCTCTCCGGGCCACGTCTGCACCCCTCACTTGTCTCCACTGTCACCCGTGGCTGTCTTCCCTGAGCACCTGTCCTCACGCGTCCTGGTAATGACACCAGTCATTGGATTTAGGGCCCACCCCAATCCAGGATGACCTCATCGTAACTCAGCTGATCATATCTTCAGAAACCTCGTATCCCAATAAGGTTACATGCTGAGTTTCTGAGTGTACTTGGATTTGGGGGAAACACCATTCAACCCAGCATAGTCATTTCTAAATGTTTTACTGGAGAAGATGATTAAGTACAAAAGGGGTCCCTGACCTGAAGTGCTGATAAGTGTAGTAACCTTAGGACTGGTGTTCTTGGGCTTCTAACACAACTGTGCCTTCTGCTTATACTGTTTAGCATGAAGTACCATGAGGTTAACAAGTAATCATTTCTGGGGTGGTATCAGCCAATAGTCTTTAAAAAATTAAGACTTTTCACAAATGAAATTATGATACCTTTAAAGCAGCATTTCTCAGTCTTCTCACTATTGACCTTTGAGGCCAGATAATTTTTGTTGTGGGGCTGTCCTGTGAATTGTAGAGTGTTTAGCAGCATCTCTGGCCTCTTCCCTTTTGATGCTGGTAGCATGCTTTTCCCCCAGTCTGACAACCAGGATTATTTCCATGTCTTCTCCAAATATTACTCTTTCTTTCCTAGCCTATGTTCCAGCCACATTCAGTTGTTTAGACTCATCTTTACATATCAGATCTAACCAATGGCCAGAATTTCCCTCTTGTATCTCTTTCTCAAAGCTGTCTACCTGTCTCCCTCCTTCTCTGCTGCAGCTATGGCTAGTGGAAACTACTGTCCTCTCTTGCCTGGATAAATTTCTGCAGTAACTTCCTCACTGTATTTTTATCCCTCATGTCTGATCTCCTATCTCCATAGCATAGTTAGAATGATCTTTTAAAACTGGAACAAATCACATTTCCTTCTAAGCTCACACTCTGTCACATGTTTTCTGAGACCTGTACACTGTCCTTCAGTTACTGGTGTTCCTGAGAGGTCTGCGCTGGACCCTTCTTCCGTCTCTCCTCTCTGGGTGATTGCCATTCCCCAGGCCTTCACTTCTCTTGACGCAGGCGTGCCGGGTCCTGTCTCTGCCGCTGTGTCTCCCTCCTGCAGTCACCCCAGCCTTCCTGCACCTTCTCCTGCAAGAAGGCTCCCTGCCCCGCTGGTGGTTTGTGCTTCTCCTCCGTGTGCTCTGTGGCCCTCTGTTAGTTTCCGACTATGTGTGTGTCACTGCCTGCTTGTCTTACTCCTCCTGCCACTGTAGACTTTGTGAAGTCTTGGGACGGTATTCTGATGTTTTGTTTATTGTTCTGTCTCCGGAGCCTGCATATTGTAAATGTTCAGCATATATTTGTTGAATTAAGGAATGGATAATTGTTGTCTCCCTTTTAAATAAATGTTATTAAAAGTGATAAACTTGGGCTAACATATGGGATTTTAACTTCACAATTAACTTTCATGGTGAATTTAGTACTTTGAGTTGTAATACTTTTGTTTCCTAATTTTATTTCAGAAAAGATTTAGGTCATGCTCAAATGATAGTTGATGAGCTGTTTTGCTCTCACTCTGATTTGGACTCCGATTGTGAGCTAGACAAAGCTGTCACCCAAATCAGCGTGGACCTGCTGGATGACTACCCAGCTTCCGATCCGCGATGGGCTGAGTCTGTGCCTGAGGGTAGGAGCATCTGAAGTGTAATGTTGCAGGGAGGTTTGTTTCGAGAAGAATATTCTGCTTTTTTTGTTCAGGCATTTCTTGGTGCATATTTTTTTTTTATTTTATGAAACAATTTAGTATTAATTCAGTATTTTGTAAAAGGTTGTAACTTTACTTATAGCAGATTTTAAAAAGGACTCAGTGCAAGTAGTTCCCGGGTGGTCTAGTGGTTAGGATTCAAGAGTGTTCACTGCCATGGCCTCATTCAGTCCCTGGTGAGGGAACTGAGATCCTGCCAGCCATGCAGCACACCCAAAATAAGGAACAGCAACAACAAAAACCCTACCTCATCTATTTTACTTACATAAACACACACATACACACAGAAAGGGCTCAGAACAGATCTGCATAGTAGAACAGAAACGGAGGAAACATTGGAGCAAATCCTACATGTTGTCTGAAGTAGATTAATTAGCTCTACTTAGCTTTGTCAGCATTTTATTTCTAAAAGGAAATTGGTGGCATAGGTAAACATTTGGCAGTTACCGGAGAAGGCAATGGCACCCCACTCCAGTACTGTTGCCTGGAAAATCCGATGGATGGAGGGGCCTGGTAGGCTGCAGTCCATGGGGTCGCTAAGTCGGACACGACTGAGCGACTTCACTTTCACTTTCCACTTTCATGCATTGGAGAAGGAGATGGCAACCCACTCCAGTATTCTTGCCTGGAGAATCCCAGGGATGGGGGAGCCTGTTGGGCTGCCGTCTATGGGGTTGCACAGGGTCGGACACGACTGAAGCGACTTAGCAGCAGCAGCAGCAGCCCCAAATTAAATGATAATTTTAGTGTAACTCCTGAATTTGGCCAATAGAAATTATATGTTTTTCTAACAGCAGCAGTGATCAAACCTTGGCCTGTAGAAATGGGCAATGTTCTGCCCTGGGTCTTCTCCAGATTGTTCCTCTTACCCTCCAGGCAGCATTGGGCTACCCGTTGGTTCCCAAGGACCATGGAACTGTCTCAAGAATCCTTTCTGTCCCTAATTTCCTACCTAGTAAGTAGCAATAGGCTCCTTGGAGACTTGGGAAGGAAACAGCAGTGCTCACCTTCTTTGACTGTTTTGAACTGTCAGGCTTAGAATAATACAAAGTGATGAAGCCAATAGTAATATATTTCTTTTTGAATAACTGTGGTATGAATTTTATCAAAGCCCCAAAGGTTTCCTATAGATTTTGAACCTCTTGGGTTATGTAATTAATAATCGCATTGAAAGGTCAGTTCTTTCCTTTTGTACAGATTTTTCTCACTTTTAGTAGCAGTAGTTGTTGTCAAGCCAGCGTGTCACGTGTTTGTCTTGTTATTGTTTCACCAGAAGCACCTGGGTTCAGCAACACATCCTTGATTATTCTCCACCAGCTAGAAGACAAGATGAAAGCCCACTCTTTCCTTATGGACTTCATCCACCAAGTAAGCATCCCAGTTGCTGTGAACCCTGAATGGCTGGACTCCTGACTTTGCTGTGCCTTCTGTGGCTCTCTCATGACAGCAGGAGACCCTTTCTTGCTAATTTTGAGGTGTTTCATTGGGTGGGACATGACTGCTGTTGTCCATTTTCTTTGCTGACTTAAGTAAATAATTCCAGGGCTGGTAGGGACCTGTTACTGCAAGAATCAAAGCTGCATTGAAATAAGATGAAAAGGAGAAAAATAGTATACTTCAGCAAAAATGTTATTTTAACTTTTCTTGTTACATTTTATGACACCCTGCTTTTCCTTCAGTTGTACTGTGTACTTTTATGTAAAGTTTAGGTTTTCCTGAGTTGATTTTGTATTGTTAGTGAAGAATCTGAAGGCGATGACAGGTTTTTCTAATATGTAGATGTTTAATTTCGAGGTGCCATTAGCATCAAGTACTCATTTAAAGTATTCCTCTTTTTTTAAGGGAGAGGGAAATTCCCATTTATATTGTGCCCAAAATTAGACAGTGTTTTTGTTGCTAGACAGAGTTGTTACATAAAATCACCCATCCTTGCCTTGTTGATCAATTGTGTCTCCAAGGCATAATCCAGAAAAGTTAGATTATTCCCATTTTTCTGTGTTTTTCTCCCACATTAGAAACGCCTCTGCTAAAAAGACTGCAGTCAGCTCCGTAACAGAGCACTCTGTAGTGGTGGCAGCCTCAGTCCCCAGCAACTGCTGAGTAATTGAAATTGCTGCTGCAGCTGAGGAACTGAAGGTTTTTTTTAATTGACTAACATTTCAGTCACCACTTTGTTGAATAATGGCTACCTTATTGGACAGTGTGGTTCTAGAGGATTCCAGAAATGTCTTTGTTGTTTCTAATCCTGCATACCGCTTCACTTTTAATGCACGGTTTGGCTCCTGTCTGCTCTTACTGTCGTGACAAGACAACTTTATTTAGTCATTGAGTTCTTCCTTTTCTTAGTATTTTAGGTGGGCTACAGATCAATGGGAAAAAAAACATTTTCTCCTGATGTAATTGTCAAGTGTATCAGTTAACTATTAATACATAACAAACACCCCAGGATGTACTAAGTTGAAACAACTCAGTGGGTTTGACAGGTAGTCCTGCTGACTTCCATGGGCCCCTTCCTTGAACCACATTTGGGGTTGACTGATCTGGCACGTCCCCAGGTGTCTTGCCTGACTGGCAGGCAGTGCTGTTCAATCTGCTGGGGCCTCTTGGTTCCCTCCTACCTAGTCTCATCCTCCTCTAGGCTGGACTGGCCTCCTATGCCAGTGCTCTCCTTCAGGGAGCACTCTGAGGAGGTGAACTTAAGGCTGTAGGCTTCAGGCATCACATATTGTCGTTTCCACCAAAGTGTCATTGGTCAAAATAAGTCACAAAGCTAGGCCAGAATAAAGGGATTGGGAAATTGATTCTGCTTGTAGATGGGAGAAGTGGCAAGGTCATGTTGCCAAAGAGTGGGCTTGTTGGCATGGGAGGAGTCCGTGGCCCTAACACGCTACACTAAGGGAGCGCTTAGTTCTTGGAGGGCGGGAACAGTGGAGCTGGAGCTGGTCCGGCCGCTCTTGTCACAGCCTCCCTGGGCTCAGACCCTTGTGGAGTCGCACAGCTGCTGGCAGCAGTGTCTGTTGCAAAGGAATGTCTGTCCAGATCTAAAAATCCCACTCTGCCTACACCTTTATATTTCCTTAAATATTGAGAGCTTATTTCATTGAAAGATTTGCATTAATAATCAGGGAAAATGTACAACTACATACTTGTGTCTACGGAAATAGTTTTAAATATAAACTCTCCTTCTTGAGGCAGAAATAGGCATCAAGTAAAGAGACAGCTGATGCAGAGGGTTAGAGACCCCATCCTCCGCCTGGCTTTAGGGTTCTGGAACATGAAGACTGCTGAGTTTCTAGTTCCAAAGGTCTGGAGTTGAGGGGAGTTGATTAATGTAGGTAGAAAAGAACAATTTTATAATTCTTTGATAACCATAAGCAATCATTTGAGGAGTAAGGTAGGCAGAGACAACAGTAGTTGACAGAATCTCTGGGGTCACTGTAATCTTAGAAAAGAAACACCTGTACTTTCTTATAGGTGTAAATTGCCCTGGCTGGTTGTGTGTGTGTGTGCGTGTGTGTGTGTGTGTAACAGCCCCAAAGACAGACAGCAGGAGATTTTTCTGGGGGAGACTGGGGCCAGCCTCTCTGTGCCCACTGTGCTTCTGGTGGAAATACGACTGCATCCTCCTCTGTTTTACTTTGAATGCTCTCTAAGAACACATGTTCGTCTTTCCACAAGGTCGGCCTCTTTAGACGTCTCAGCACTTTTCCAGTGAGAGGGATGCCAATGGCCACGCGGCTACTGCTCTGTGAGCATGCCGAGAAGCTGGCTGCCGCCATCATCCTCAAGAACCACCACTCGAGGCTTCCTGACCTCATGAACACAGTGATCCTGATGGCTTTGAACAAGAGGGACTGTGACGTCCCGTCCAACCTGACCCCTGCAGATGTCTTCTTTAGAGAGGTGAGATGAGCCCCCTCCTCCCCTTAGCATGACTCTGGAGCACTGCCATTTACTGAATGGACCCCCAGCAAGGAGAGGGTTGAGGACAGACGATCTCGTGGAGTTTTGAATTGAACTCCATGTTTTCTGGTTAAATTATCACTCAGAAGCATCACTCACTGATCACTTTCCCTGTAAATGAGAGCTTGGGAAGTTGATGACAAAGTCCTCTCTGTCATGTCTGATGTTGTCTTTGTGCTTCTCCACACCCCTCTTGACTCTGCCCTGGAGGGCACCTCCACAGTGGGCTCCCCTGCCCCTCCATTTCTGTTGGCTCTGATGGAACGGCAGCACCATCGGGTCAGAGCTTGGAGCATTGTCCCCACCTTCCTTCCTTGCTGCTTCTGCCTGTTTGTTGTGCCTGCTGTTGGACCAGCCTCCTCTTTGGCTGCCCTCTTTGTGTGTCCAGCAACTGCTCCATCCCAGTGCCCCTTCAGGCCTGGAGCGAGTCGTGGCTGTCCTGTCTGGGTGGCCTTACTCCTGCCCATTGCTTTGTAGATAGTCCCTTCTCTAAACTCTTCTCAGCCGCCTGGTAGGATCCTGCTCTGCATCTTTTTTTTGACTGTGCTGAGTCTTCATTGCTGTGTGTGAGCTTTTCTTGTTGTGGAGCACAGGCGCTGGATGCGAGGGCTTCAGTAGTTGCCCTGTGGTATGTGGAATCCTTCCGGACCAGGGATCCACTTTGTCTCTTCCATTGGCAGGCGAATTCTTAACCACTGGGCCACCTGGGAAGTCCCTCCACTTCATTTTTATTTTTTTTAATATAAATTTATTTATTTTAATTGGAGGTTCAGATTTATCTTCAGAGAAAAAGAAAACCTCCTGTAAACTTGGGAGGGAGAAGAGATGAAGGTGCTGGAAGTCAGCCCACAGCTCTGGTACCTGAGTGAGCGCTCCCAGCCTTGTGAAGGACAGGGCTGCCTCCCGTCTCCATGAGTGAACACTGATACCACGGCCCGGGGCCGGCTGTCTCAGTGGGGACCACAGGCCCTGCTCTGAGCCACCTGCAGCAGTGTTTTGGGCATGCTGATAGGCTGCTTCTGGAGTTCATAGTCCTTCCTGGAACTCCCTCCTACCTTTGTGGCATTATCTGAGTTTAGAGACAGTGGTAGCCTTCCCCCAACTCTGTGGAATGTGGAATTGTTTTTTGCTTTTGGGAAACTTCTCTGTTTGGTGCCTCTAATTTTGTTTCCTTCCTCCTACAATTTAGCTATAATCTAGCAACTACTAGCCTCTGCCAAGAGTCTTTTTTATTCTGAATATTTGATGTACTGTAACCTGAAAATAATTTGACACTGAACTATGTTCAGATCTGTTGACTCCGTAAATGTATCTAGTTTGAAGAAGACATCATTTTTATACGTTTGGGCTTGTTTTCTAGGGAATGTAAGGCAAAACACTTTTCTGTTTTGTTTTGTTTTTTAATCAAGGAAGTATGCCTGAAATCTGAATTAAAACAAACCAAGACAATTCACCTCAGATTTTATTATCTAACCAAACTACTGTCATTTTTTGTTTCCCTTTTTGTCTTTTTTCCCCCATGTTCACCTTTTTATTTGAATATTGGATTTAATAAGGAAAAAGATGCACTAAAAATATGTTGTAGAAAAAAATACACAAAACAGGGTCATTTTTTAAATTACAGTCACCATAAAGAGAAGGGTAGTTCCAGGTCCTGTGGCATCACAGGACATCACATGTCCCATAACTGTTCTTCATGCCCCACTGAGGATGGGACAGGAGAAGGTTGATTTGTCCTCCAGATACAATGTCTTAATTGTCCTTTCCTGCCTCAGCCACATGGCAGGGTTGGTGCATTTGCACAGATCTTCAGTTGTAGTGGAGGGAGAGTGGCTCGTGAGCACAGTTCAGTTCAGGTCAGTCAGAAACAGTGCTCCTGACCAGTTTCTTTTTTATTGGGAAGGTGCACTCAGTAATTTAACAAATTATCAAATCACTTATGTTCATAATATTCTGAAGGGACAGCACTACTTAGGTGGACTTGGGTAAGATAAGCATAACAGTGGTAAATTAGCCAGAATTGGACATTTTCCTATTTAAGGCATGATGGAATTGTCACCAGAGAAAGTAAACAGAAGCAAAATAATTTAATTGCTCATCCCCTGGATTTTAAGATTTTGAGCTATGGAAAATGGAAATTAAGTTTTGGTAATCAGTGCTAGCATCTAGGATGTGCTACGTGTTAGGTTGCTTCAGTCATGTCCGACCCACCCACTGTAGCCCACCAGGTTCCTCTGTCCATGGGATTCTCCAGGCAAGAATACTGGAGTGGGTTGCCATTTCCTTCTCCACCTTTTTGTCTTTATTCATACATAATTTTACATGATAAAGGTTTTTTTTTTAAATTATTAATGACAGATTGAATTGAGCAAGAGCCTGATTCCTTTTTCGACTTTTAGATCAAAGTACTAAGCATACTGGTTAATCGAGTATGTGTACATTTTCCAGTTAACTGGGGAAAAAAAGAAGAGTCTGAAACTTATCAGTTAGATGGATACATAATTGATGAGTAGTACCGTAGGATATGACAGGAGAAAAAAATTTTAAATATGATTGGTTCCTCAAAAGAATACTCCATATAGAAAATGATAATGTTTAAGATTGTTTACATCACCATTTATCTTCACTTCTCTTTACATTTACTGGTCTTTGGGTAAAGTTCTAAAGGTCCTTCCACATGGCATAATCATAATAAAAACAGAGAATTCAAGAAAAAAGAGAATTCAAGAGAACTGAAGAAGGAACACATAAGTTTAATATGTATCAATTTTTTTTCTTTTTACCTGTCCATCCACTTGGAAGTGGTAAATTACATTACAGACAGGTATTAGCATTTTAAGAGATGAACTGGTTAACCCACGTTAGGCTCTGATTGGTGGGCAAGGTGATCTTGCAGTCCAGGTAAAAGATCAGACTCTGCTTGAAGGTGCAGCCTCCACCTTGCCTCCAGTCTGGGAAGCAGCCCCACACCTCCTGGGGCTTTAAAAAGCAAGTTCACAGCTTCAGAACAGGGCTTCCAACTGTGTTGGTACAGCTTATGAGCAATGTTTGAAACCACTGAACACGTAACATATGTGATAAGGGTATTTAGCAAATGTTTTGGCATTTTATTTGCTTTTATGTTATTTTCTGCCTCTATGTCACATTTACTTTCATTATCTTTTTCACATTAACAGTGTAAAAAACTCTTACAAATTCATTGTGCCAGAGGTTTCTTGCTCGGGCTGTTAGGATGACTTTGAGTGACATCAGAAATACTAAAGGAAGAACAAGATTTGCAAGACAGTGATTTTATTTGGGCTGCATTGTGCATGTGTTTATGTCTTGTTCCTTCAACTGGTTTGTAAACTCCTTGAGGGCAACAAATCTGATTTCCATTTCTTCTTATCTTTGCGTGCCCAATGCTAACTACCAAGTAAATATCCACTTGATAAATAAAGGAGGGTGAAAGCTTAACTGTGAGCTGAAACTGGAAGCAAATGTTTCAGTGCTTAACATTTTTCCTCAGTTACCTTTATGTGTTAATAATTAATGATAAAAAAAGAAAAGAACAGTTAGAAGTTATATATTTAGTTTCTATGTAGCTATTGTTGCTGCTGCTAAGTCGCTTCAGTCGTGTCTGACTCTGTGCAACCCCATAGACGGCAGCCCACCAGGCTCCCCCGTCCCTGGGATTCTCCAGGCAAGAACACTGGAGTGGGTTGCCATTTCCTTCTCCAGTGCAGGAAAGTGAAAAGTGAAAGTGAATTTGCTCACTCATGTCCAACTCTTAGCGACCCCATGGACTGCAGCCCACCAGGCTCCTCTGTTCATGGGATTTTCCAGGCAAGAGTACTGGAGTGGGTTGCCACCACCCTCTCCAACGTAGCTACTACTATTCTATAAACATTTCTATTATGTCTAAAGAAAATAAATTCTTCAAAGAAAGAAATTAGCCTGTTCATTAGCCAGTTGAATCACTATTTTTATCCATTGGTTCATTTGTTTAATTCATTAGTTTAGGGTCTTACAGTGTAATGTGACTAATACTATTTAAAGGTGGCATTGAGCCTTCATAACTCTAATAAATATTTCAGTGACTTGATATTTAAATAAAAAGTCTACCTGCTAACAGTTCAGAATTTGCTTATTTAGCAGACTGTTATTTGGGCTCGCTGCCTTTTAAAAGTTAAGAGATTCTAGCTTTCCTTGGTTTTTAAATTTGTTTTTGTCACTGACCATCCCTCTGACTACTAAGCAGAGGATGTAACTTAGTGAGAAAAGCCTGCTGGGTCGAGTCTAGGCAGTTGTGATGGTCAACTGTCAGCATGGTTCCTCTTACTAGTGGGTGCTGTCTCTGTCCTCCGCAGGCGTCCCAGGTAGATACCATCTGTGAGTGTTTACTGGAGCACGAGGAACAAGTCTTGAAGGACACGTCCATGGAATCAGTTGAATGGGCGGAGGTGGTGATCAATGTGAACAGTATTCTCAAGGTACAAACATATGAAGATTCTAGCAAATCAAAGCCCAGACCGTGGACAGAGGAGAAAGTGGTTTCCATATTCCTACTGTGCATCACCAGCAATCCATAATGGGTTAGCCATTTGTTAATTCCAAAAAGTTAGGAAAACATCAGTAATTTTATCAGTCAATTAGCAGACATTTTGAGTGTGTGCCTTATGCGTATTAAAAGTTTCTGTTTGGTAGAATAAACCTTTTATTTTGGAGAAGGACATATATATCATTGTAAATGTATTAATTTTATTGTAATTTTCTAAACAATTGTCAGACACCACTTAGCAACTGAGAAACAACAAATAAGTTTCTCTTTTTTAATTACTCAAAAGCTCAGTTAAAACATTCCACTTAATTTTACCTCATGGATATTATAGTGATGATTTTCCTACTTCGGTTACCATAATTTTCTAAAATTGAAGTTAGATTATGGAGTAAAACAAATTTCAAATGCAGAAAGAATCAAAAAGTAATCCTACAGGCCTGTGCTGAGTAATTTTTTGTAATAATAGAACTTGATGTTTCAGATAATCTCAGGGATCCTGGGATCCCTCATTTCCGGCATGTGATAACACATTTCGTTTTCCAGGACATGCTCCAAGCTGCTAGTCACTATCGACAAAATAGAAACTCCTTGTATAGAAGAGAAGAGTCAGGAGAAAAAGAACCTGAGTATATTCCATGGACAGGTGAGATTGCAAGCATTGATCCCAATTTTCAGATTCATTAGCTGTTGCTCAAATTATATATTTTTTCTTTTTGGGGGGTTGTGCTGGTTCTTTGTTGCACACAAGGACACACGGGCTTTTCTCTGGTTGTGGGGGCTAGCAGGGGCCACTCTCCGTTGCCATTTACTGGCTTCTCGTTGCAGTGGCTTCTCTTGTCGTGGAGCACAGGCTCTAGGCACACAAGCTTCTGTAGGCGCAGCATGTGGGCTTAGTAGTTGTGGTACATGGGCTGTCGCTCTGTGGCATGTGGAATCTTCCTAGACCAGGGATTGAACCTGTGTCCCTCCATTAGCAGGTGAATTCTTAACCACTAGGATGTCCCAAAATATATTTCTAATGGTCTGTTATTTTTGGAAGTCATATTATTCTCCTAGTACAAGTTTGTAAATGAAATAAAAAATAATATAAGTGACATCTCCAAAATGAGCAGATCTTATGAAAAATCACTTTATTCCCTTGAAATAATTTGCAGCTGTCTCTATAGCTTAATTTTTTAACTGATACTTGTGCATCTACTAGGTTTTAGTATGTATAGTTATTCATAGAAGCAGGCCCTGAAAGTAGTGACTATATTTTATGTTGATTTAACACACAGAAGTAAGTGGAGTAGCATTAAAGGAATTTAGAAGGAAGAAGAGTCCGGTTTACTTGATTCTGCTGAGGCCATCTCCATAGAGATGGTTTTGAGCAGTACATAGACAAGTGTCTACTGACCCCCGGTTTGATTTCTTTTTCCATCAAAGGTGACAGGATGTAGTTTTTAGGCAGTTGGTCTTCCCTGTAGCCATTATGGAACCCTTACTTGTCCTATTATTTTGTGTGGTTTCACAGCAACCAGCGGTCCTGCTGGCATCCGAACAGCAATAATGCGCCAGCATAGGACTGTCCTGAAGATGGTTTATCCTCAGGCAGACAGCAACCTCCGAAACGTTCTAACAGAGCAGTTAGTAGCACTGATTGATGGCTTCTTGGATGGTTATGTTTCTCAGCTCAAGTCTGTGGACAAATCCAGTGATCAAGAAAGATATAGCAGTCTGGAAATGGAATACCTACAGAAAAGATCAGATCTCTTATCTCCACTTCGTAAGTGCATATTTAATAGTGAGGGCTGTGGGTCTTTGAGTCTACAGAACGAATGGAGGAGTCAGATCATTCAGGCAGTGGTATTCAGTACAACATTGTTAACCCAGTTGTAGCTGAGAACTTAAGCAACACTTCGTATGTATGTCTTTCTGTGTTCATCTGTTCGGCCTTATTGTCATTACTTACCTGGTTTCCTAGACAATGCGGAAGATGATTTACAAAGGAATAAATTATCAGCGTGTGGAGACGGCTCTCAAAGAACTTGTTACCGTCTGAGACCTTCATAGGAATGGCTAGACCATAGGGCAGAGCAGATAAGGGCCATTAGAGGGTGTGGATGGGTGATGAGACTGCAGCAGAGGACATAGCCCGACTGTCATAGCCACGATTCCGAGGAGGAGCTTGCCTTGCTATGTGAAGGAGGGGAGTAGCATCTTAGGTGGGCAGTGATGAAGGAAGGGCTGAATATACATCTTTAATGAGTTTATATGGATTATGAAACTAACTGCCAGTAACTAGAAAGGTTTCCATTAAGTACTTTTAGTAAGTAATAGGAATAAAGGCAAAATTTCAAGGAATATTATTTTTTATTACATATTAAGTTTTCACTAACAGGATTTTCTTCCCATCTGTTCTCATTCCCACAGTCACACTAGGCCAGTACCCATGGGCTGCTTCATTGGCAGAAAAATACTGTGACTTTGATATCTTGGTACAAATGTGTGAGCAGACTGACAACCAGACCAGGCTACAGCGCTACATGACCCAGTTTGCTGATCAGGTAACGAACACAGCGGTGCAGGCGGTGGATCCTGTAAGAAGGCGCTACCATTTACGTCTTACTTAGGTTGTGGGTTTTTTTTTTTAATGTGTGTCATTTTATTTATTTATTTATTTTTGGTTGCACTGGGTCTTCATTGCTGCTCGCAGGCTTTCTCCAGCTGCGGTGAGTGGGAGCTACTCTTGGTTGCAGCCTGTGGTGTCTCCTTGCAGTGGCTTCTCTTGTCGCAGAGCACAGAGCCTAGGGACGTGGGCTTCAGGAGTTGCAGGTTTGGGCCCTAGAGCACAGGCTCAGTTGTGATGCTTGGGCTTAGTTGATTCATGGCACATGGAATCCTCACAAATGAGGGATCGAACCCATATCCCCTGCATTGACAGGCAGATTCTCATCCATAGAACCACCAGGGAAGTTCTTACTTGGAGTTTTTGGAAGACGATGCAGTCTTTTTGCAGTCTACTGGATACTAATTTGTACATTATGTTTCTTTGTAAATTGTCAGACAGTTTTTTATATATAAATATTACAGAAGGATTCTTTGATGTTTGAAAAATATGTCAAGACTTTTTATTTCTATTTTTGTATTTTCAAAGTACTTAGGTTAGTAATATTGGTAGAGTTCCACAGTTTGAATGGAAGATCTTGGGAGCATAGGATGCTAATGTTAAGAAAGCTCAGATTCCCATTTACCTAAGACTCTTGTTTTCCTTCTTTGACATCATGCTTCCTTTTTTTTTTAATACCTAATTTTTTTTTTAAGTTCCCATTATGACACTATCTATGTAAATTTAAGTTGTTCCTTAAAGCCATTTTATTTAGCCAGTTGATCTTTATATAAAATCTGATTTTTATAAAAAATCAAGATGTTTATAAAAAATCAAATTTTATAAAAAATCAAAATGTTTATGTTTATAAAACATAACATTGTATAAAATTCAGGAAACCACCATAAAGAAAAAAGAAGATAAAAAATCATTCATAATTCTACCACCAGAGAGAACTCTTTTTTAAACATTTGGTTTAGTCTTTTTAATCTATGAAGCATGTTTTATTAACTGCTTATTTCACTTAATACATAACAGATATTTGTCCATATCATTGAATATCACACAACCACATTTTTAATGGTGTTATGGTATTTCATGGACTGGATATAGCTTATTTGATCAGTACCTGATTTCTGGACCTGGCTTATCTTGTATTTCATAATAGTGCTAAAGTAAGTACTTTGTGCTTATTGTAATTTTTATTCTTTTTAAGGATTCTTATTCTCTGTTGACATTTTCCATGCATTCTACTTTGTTTCTTTTACTTTAAAAAAAAAAAAAAAATTTGTTTACTAGTTAAAGTTCTTTTGTGCTAATTCCAAAATGATTGTTCTTAAGTCTGCTTCTGTTATCTACATATTCATAGTTTTCTGCTTCCTAAGTTGTATTTTGGTCTTTGTGTGTGTTAACCATAAAGATGGAAATCAGCAGTGGTTTTTCTCCCCTGGAAGGCAGATAAAATGAAAGGCAGATCACTCAATTCATCAAGAATAGAGGTAGGCCAGGGCTTGATTGCTGCTTCTGTTACATTCATTCATTCCAATGAATTAATTGGTTTCAAATATCTAATGGGACTGGTGATTCCTTGCAGAATTCCCCATTTTGTGGAAACATCTCATAAGTAATGTGTGAGCCTGCAGGACACTTGTCTTCCTTTCCAGCCCAACCTCTTACTCTACTGCAGGATCCAGCAAATCGGGCATTTGGAGCCTCGCTAAATTCTGATTTATCATGCCAGCCACATGAATGCGTGGCACACGGTTCCACCCTGGAATCTTTCACCCTGGAAGGATGGAGTCCCAGTAGTGTCCAGTAGACCTTCCTGTAATGAGATCTTGCTCATATGTGCTGTCCAGAATGGGAGTCTCCGGCCACAGATGGCCTTTTGAGTACTTGAAATGTGACTGATGTCTTTGAGGAATTGATTTTTACATTTTAGATTAAGTTTAAACAGCTACATGTGAGCAGTGACTACCGTATTGGACAGAGCACATCTAGATTCTGGGTAACGTTGAGCAAGATCCCCATTCTGAATCTGATGTCCTCCTTTGTCAAATGAAGTCATTTGAGGACCCTACAATTAGGAACGTGGTGTTTAAAAACAGGATTTCCATGCTGAAGTCTAAGACCTTTGGGGAAAAAACAATACTTTTTCATCAGAAATGTATTTTTTGAAACTGTATTACTAAATATTATTGGATTCTTGCTTTGTTCTTTACAGAATTTTTCAGACTTTCTCTTCCGTTGGTATCTGGAGAAAGGAAAGCGAGGCAAATTATTATCTCAGCCCATTTCTCAGCATGGACAGTTGGCGAATTTTTTACAAGCTCATGAACATCTCAGCTGGTTACATGAAATTAACAGCCAAGAATTAGAAAAGGTAAGGTTTCAGCTATATGGATCAGATTTAGGTAATTTTTAATTTAGTTTTTAGCTAGTTTATTTTTTTATAGTTAAATATTACAGATTTTTAAAAAATGTCTATCTTTCTCTCACATAATTTGATAAAAGTATTTTTCATTTATAATGGTATTGCCATTACTTGTTATATCTCAGTTAAAAGAAATGAAGCCTATTGTAATTTGACTGTATTTACAATAAAATAAAGCACAAAAACTTCAACAGATAAATAGCAGTCATTGGCCATTTTTTGTAATGAGTATTTTCTTATAATAGAAATGTTCAAATTATCAGTAAAAACATTAAATAAATTCACGTTTCTCCTTGACAAAGTGTTGTAGTGAATATATAATTATTAAAGAGCAAACATTTTATACATGTCTCTTTTCCCAGTGACCAGTGTGAGTGGCTGATATTTTATTGTGTGATTACTCTCAAAGTATGCTGCTGATCTGTTTTAAGTTTTCCTAATAGTGACTTGATCTTTCACTGATATAGTTTGAGGCGGGGAAACCAAGTTTGGGTTTTTCATAATCATTATTTTAACTTGACTTAATACTGAGAATTTTACCACAGTTTTCATATTTTGTTATTGTAGGCTCATGCAACACTTCTGGGTTTGGCAAATAGGGAAACTCGTTACTTTGCAAAGAAGAAAACCCTTCTTGGCTTGAGTAAATTGGCTGCATTAGCATCAGACTTTTCAGAAGATACACTGCAAGAAAAAATTGAAGGTAAAAGGCCATATTTGAACAAGAAGATGTACAAGTCAATCATGCTGTCAGTGTAACCTTAGAATGCATTCCTGTTATCAGTTAATGGGATCCTTTAGAGACAGGAGCCATCCCCTTTCTAGTCAGTGTTCTTAGACAATTACTCAGTTACATAATTAGGGTTCTCTTTTTATAGAAAAGTAATTTGTGCTTTAAATAAGAATTCCTAAAGAATAAATTCAAATGATTTGGACAGAGTACTCTGATTACACCCTTAGCAAATCATATGCTAAGAACAAACTGCCATGCCAAGAAACATGACGTTTATTCAGTGGGTTTGCGGTAGGTGGTGGTAATTCTGAAGCTCTTGATTTCAGAATTCAAAAATTGTTGATGTCATAGTAGTGAAACTATTCTGTTTCACATTCTGTGTATTGTAGACTGAGAAAATGATTGAGAATATTATTTTTGAGAACCAAAGGGAATGGAGGTATAAATATAGAAGGAAGGTGAGAAATAAGCCTATATTGTTGCATTTGAATTGCGTGTATCACATGGAATCATGGTTGTTTTCTTAAATGTATTTCTTGGCTGTCTTCCTGAAAAGTCCTAAGAGCAGTATCACCCCTGATAGCATGAGTATACCTAATCCCATGCTTTGGGGAGGTGTCTCACCCTGTGGCTCAGGGTGAAGTGTATGTAAATAGGGTACTGGCGGCAGCAGTGGTCTGTCTGGGGTCTAGATTCACATTCCACTGCTGTCACTTTCTTCCTCCAAGGAGTAGATGTAGCGGAAGGAATCTGGACAGAAATTAGACCACACTTGTTTCACATGTTTTTTCCAGCTGACTAGCTTTGTGACCCAGAAAGAAAGTGAAAGTGAAAGTTGCTCAGTTGTGTCGACTCTTTGCAACCCCATGGACTATACAGTGCATGGAATTCACCAGGCCAGAATACTGGAGTGGGTAGCTGTCCCCTTCTCCAGGGGATCTTCCCAACCCAGGGATTGAAGCCAGGTCTCCCGCATTGCAGGCAGATTCTTTACCAACTGAGCTATAGTAGTGACCCAGGGTACACTACAAAATGCGTAGTTCTAACAGTCAGAGACACTGGGTGTTCCTTGAGAAAAATGTTTTACTTTTTGTACAATTGAGTACTCAAATCATAGGATTAGTATTTAACTTTTATTATTGAAATTATTTTTCACTGTGGGAAGAAATTATTTTTCACTGTCTTTTATTTTTAAATGCTAATGGTGCCTGTTGTTCTAGAGAAGTGTATATATGTTTTGCAAGGCTGGTTGGTAGTCCGCAGGGGGAGCCGTGTTTTAACCTGGCCATCAGAGAGAGAGCACATTAATAAAACTATTAAAAATTTTTTTAAATTTATTTTTATTATTTTTGGCTGTGCTGGGTCTTTGTTGCTGCATGCAAGCTTCCTCTAGTTGCAGTGAGTGGGAGCTACTCTCGAATTGCAGTGCCCAGGCTCTTCATTATGGAAGCCTCTTTTGCTGTGGGGCACAGACTCTAGGGTGTGCAGGCTCTAGCAGTCACGGTGCACGGGCCCAGCTGCCCTGCAGCGTGTGGGATCCTGGACCAAGGGTCAAACCCACGTCCCCTGCACTAACAGGTGGACTGCCAACCCTTGGACGCAGGGAAGTCCCCAGTCAAAACATTTTAACAAGAGGTTTTGCTTCTGGTTTTCCCCCTTACATCTGGTTATTGTTTTGCATTCGATCACTTCTTCTTAGCTTTCGCTTTCTTAGTACAATGAGAATATTTTCAGGCCTCAGTAATTTCCTGCAGACTATTACCACATTATGTCTAATTGAAGGGAATAGATATTTAAAAGGTAACTTTATATTGCTTATATAAAAATTTCCTTGTGGAAATTTGTAAAGTATAGAAAAATAACAACAAGAAAATAATATAATAATATAATCCCACTACCCTAAGGTGACTGCTGCTGCTGCTGCTGCCAAGTCACTTCAGTCGTGTCCGACTGTGCGACCCCATAGACGGAAGCCCACCAGGCTCCCCCGTCCCTGGGATTCTCCAGGCAAGAACACTGGAGTGGGTTGCCATTTCTTTCTCCAATGCATGAAAGTGAAAAGTGAAAGGGAAGTTGCTCAGTCATGTCCGACTCTTAGTGACCCCATGGACTGCAGCCTACCAGGCTCCTGCATCCATGGGATTTTTCCAGGCCAAGAGTACTAGAGATGACTACTGTTACTTTTTTCTCTATCCTTCCAGTGTGTTTTCTTAGGTATGGAAATTGCACAAAACAATTCCATTTAGTTTTTACAAGATTGGGATCATGTGGAATGATGCCAGTATTTAAATGAGCATATCTGTGCTTTAGTCATTCCATTTTGCTGTAACTGCTGTTAGCAAACAGTTCTCAGCCCTTTTCCCCTGCAACCCAGCTTGTTCTCATGGGTGAAGCCAGGTCATGATGGTTTATGCAGACCCAGAGCCTCTGTCAGCTCATCATATGGAGATAAATAACCATTGCTAGGTAATAGGATTGGTGCACAGTCCTCTGGGTGTTGTTCTCCTGGAAAGTTCTCATCATGTCCTTTAGTGAACAAGATTATACGAGACACTCCCATAAGGTAAAAAGAAGTACTTTACAGAGTAACCTTAAAACAGACTGAGACACTTCAGATTTGGGGGACTTCTGTCTCTGAAATTGCCATCTGCTCTTCAGTCACTTCCATCAGGTTTGTTTTCTTGGCTCTTCTCTCTTTGATATTTCTGGTTGCTGGGACAGTCCATATGACCTGGATAAGACCATGAGTATTTGTAACATAGTTAGGAATCAAGAATAAGCAGAATTAATAACATTCTCAGATCACTGAATAGTGATGGGATTACCTTCAGAGCTGTTCCTTTTTCTTTTTAAATTTATATTTGTTGATGACAGAGTAAAAGTGAATGTTCACACTGCCCCCTGTGTTGTCTTCTAGAAATGGCTGAGCAAGAGCGCTTTCTGCTGCACCAGGAGACCCTGCCTGAACAGCTGCTAGCTGAGAAACGGCTGAGTCTCAGTGCCATGCCTGTACTGACCGCATCGCAACTCATTGGCGTACGTGCTTTTCACATCCCTACGCTGTCTTAGTCTCAGAACAACCTGTGTTTCCTTGGCCCCTTAGTACAGTTTCTCAGAGTAGACATCTTTCCTTTTCCTGTTTTCCTGGTCACTGTCCTCGGGAGTCAGGTATCAGAGCTGCTTAGGAGCAGGATGCCAGTTAGCAGAAAGCGGAGGATCAGCCTCTGCCCCTAGTAGCTCTCTGTCTGTTCCTCGAGATGCTTATCCAGGTGGCCAGAAGAAATTACTTCCATTGTGCTTTTCTAGTACAAGACAGATATGTATGAAGAGATATAGTTCAGGTTCTTTAAAAAGAAAGATGGTTTTAGGAACTGGATTTGCACAGCCTGTAAGTGCCATCCTCATCATTCCTCTGCAACATAGCAGGTTCCTGAGGACATAGCTAGATTAGGAGCTGCAGCCCAGAATAAGGCAGTTTTATTGTGTACAGTTACACCCTTAATTCTGCTTCTCTCTTTTCCTTTCAAGAAAGTATTGCACATGTAAGAGCAATGTCTTACAGTCACCTTGAATTTACCCTAATTATGTTACTAAGAAAGCAAGCAATTCAAAAACTTTGGTATTTTAGCCATTATTAGTATTAATAACAGATTTCCTATTGAGCTCACATTGAGCTCACAGCAGCTTCTCCTAATAGAGCATATCTAATTTAAAAACCTGAGGAACTGTTGCCTGTAAGACCATTGTTTTATATACTGGTAAGATGGAAAAAGTTTTACCAACTTTACTCTGATACATTATCAATTTTAATACTGCATTCCAATTTCAAATATGTTGACACTGGGGAAGAAAGGAGGTTCAGAAACAAATAAAATATTGTTTTCAAATGTTGTAACACAATGACAACAAGTGGATAGCTTTTTTTCTGAAATGGTTTGAATATTGTCTTTGCTGTTAAAGGATTTTATGCAGTATTTTAAAAAGCAGTGCTATTAATAGGACATTTATGACGTGTTACAGGACATTTATGATTATATAGTTAGCTGTGATCTAACCAACCAGGGATAACCGTTGGTAACATACTGGTGTGTTTTCTTGTCTTTCAAGTAAACTGTAGACCAACTGCATGCTTTCTCATCAGTCTCAATGTTTAAAAAATTATTGAATGAAAACAATTCAAAAGCATTATAGCCAACTTTAAAAATGCAAGAGCAATTTACTGATATTCTAAAGCTATATATACACCAACTTATACAAGTTAATTACTAAATGAACATAGGTGTATTTTAAAAGACAGTTTGTTGTGAGGTAGATGGAGTTTAATTTCCAAATGTGCCACTGTTCTTTGCTATAAAGATACCTGTAAATGTGGTAACTTCTCTGTAAGTCTCTCTAGTCTTGTTTATAGGATGACTTAGAATAATTCTCCTGTTGTTTTAACTTGCTACAGCTGTATATCTGTGAAGAAAACAGAAGAGCTAATGAGTATGATTTCAAGAAGGCTTTGGACTTGCTGGAATATATTGATGAGGTATGTAAAGTCACTTAATAATCTCAGGTAAGGATCACAATTTGTGTATAGTTTTCTGAAGAACTGAGTACATCTTGAAAATGTCTTAATTTTAAAAGACTACCTGGTTCAGCTACCAGTAACTCTTTTTTTTTTTTTTTTCCTGGAACTCTCTTGCTTTTTTTTTTTTTTTTTTTTTTTTTTTTTTTTTTTTTT
>NW_011494662.1:51611-60136 GCF_000754665.1 Bison bison bison | reverse complement strand
TTTTTTTTAATTTATTTATTTTAATTAGAGGCTGATTACTTTACAACCTGTAACTCTTGGAGTACATAAAAGTCTTTAGAAAAGCTCACCTCCTGATAATTCTCACACATTTCCAAGTATCTTTTTCTCTGCAAAAATAAAAATTGCTTTTAAAGGTCCTGACATAGTTTTTCTCTTTTATTTAATGAGTCATTGTTAGTTTCTCAAACTGATAGGCTGCTTTGTCAATTTATTCTTCATAGTACTCACCCCAAGAGAAGCTGTTTCTCAGCCTGCTTTGAAAAAAAAGATTGTAATGATAATTTTGTAGGGCAAATAGTCAACCCTGCAACTGAGAGTAGTTTGGTAGATTATAAAGACATAATATGTTGGTTTTTATGTTCAGTTCAGTTCAGTCACTCAGTCGTGTCCGACTCTTCGCAACCCCATGAATTGCACCACGCCAGGCCTCCCTGTCCATCACCAACTCCCGGAGTTCACCCAAACTCATGTCCATCAAGTTGGCGATGCCATCCAGCCATCTCATCCTCTGTCGTCCCCTTCTCCTCCTGCCCCCAATCCCTCCCAGCATCAGTCTTTTCCAATGAGTCAACTCTTCGCATGAGGTGGCCAGAGTATTAGAGTTTCAGCTTTAGCATCAGTCTTTCCAAAGAACACCAAGGGTTGATCTCCTTCAGAATGGACTGGTTGGATCTCCTTGCAGTCCAAGGGACTCTCAAGAGTCTTCTCCAACACCACAGTTCAAAAGCATCAATTCTTCGGTGCTCAGCTTTCTTCACAGTCCAACTCTCACATCCATACATGACCACTGGAAAAACCATAGCCTTGACTAGATGGACCTTTGTTGGCAAAGTAACATCTCTGCTTTTCAATATGCTATCTAGGTTGGTCATAACTTTTCTTCCAAGGAGTAAGCGTCTTTTAATTTCATGACTGCAATCACCGCCTGTGATTTTGGAGCCCAAAAAAATAAAGTCTGCCACTGTTTCCACTGTTCCCCCATCCATTTGCCATGAAGTGATGGGACCAGATGCCATGATCTTAGTTTTCTGCATGTTGAACTTTAAGCCAACTTTTTCACTCCCCTTTTTCACTTTCATCAAGAGGCTTTTTAGTTCCTCTTCACTTTCTGCCATAAGGGTGGTGTCATCTGCATATCTGAGGTTATTGATATTTCTCCTGGCAATCTTGATTCCAGCTTGTGCTTCTTCCAGCCCAGCGTTTCTCTGTTTAAAATCTTGACTCTCTCGTGCTTCCTGATAAAATCAGGTTATCTTGGAATAATCGGATACAATTTCACATAAAGTTATTGATAGTCTTACTCTCCTGAGTCAACTTTAACATCTTACAGAAAGGGAAATTTGCCAGGCTCCTCTGTCAATGGAATTCTTCAGGCAAGAATAGTGGAGTGAGTAGCCGTTCCCTTCTCCCAGGGATCTTCCTGACCCAGGAATCGAACTGGGGTCTCCTGAATTGCAGGCAGTTCTTTACCAGCTGATCTACCAGGGAAACTCTTAAAATTATAAAGTAAAGCTTAACAATATTTATATAGTATTACAAGCTGACATAACTAAAATTTAAACATATATTTTTTAAAATCAGGACTTAATGAAGATTTTTTTTTGTTTTGCTGTGAAGGAGGAAGATGTAAATATAAATGATCTAAAACTGGAAATCCTTTGCAAAGCTCTTCAGAGAGATAAGTAAGTTCCCATAGTGTGAATCTAAGACATGATTTTGGGATAGGACTCTTTAGGAAGATTATGAGATCATGCATCAATTCATTTTATAACCTAATTGTATTGTAATATGTATTATGAAAATATTAATAGTTTCATTAGCAATCCTAATTTTTTTTATTCAGTAATTAAGGAATTGCTTAAGGATTTAGGACCACTGGAGTAATGATTCTCTACTTTTGATTTTAAATTTTGCATTGTCAATTTGCACAGAAATATATATGTTCCTTATTTTCTCAGAAGTTGGGCTAGTTCTTCATAGGAAGACTTGAGGCTACTTTTTTTTTTTAATAAGAGATTAGTACAGGTTGAGAATCATTATTGTCTCCTAAGTTACTGAGATCTCTTTTTAACTGTAATCTCCTTGCAGAGAAGGATTTCTGTCCACTGGAATGGTGGTGGTAAGATTCATTGGCAAAGAGAGACTGAGAATATCAGTTGTAGAGATGGATTTTTCCCAGGGAAAGAATTTCTTAAAAAATTTTGGCCACACTGCATAGGATACAGCATGTTAGTTCCCCAAGCAGGACTTGAACCCACGCTCCCTGCAGTGAAAGTGCAGAATTTTAACTATTGGACCGCCAGGGGAAGTCCATACTTTTTAAAAAAAAAAAAATTGGGGGCCAGAAAATAGTTTTAAAGAGAGCATGACTTGAGTGCTAAAGGCCTTCTCTACTCAATTTTCCTTAATGTGGCTTTGAGAAGTTGCAGTGGAACTATTTTTACTAAAGCATTTCTTCCGGTGATCACTCATAGATAGTTTAAATTGTTGTCAGATATGGTCTTGGAGGTCATTCTCTGAAGCATCTAGCTCTGCCTGTTGGGTTCTCCTTCCCAGTTGTAAGAAGCATACTATGTCATTTGACTGGAATTCCTTGTCTTGGCTTCAAAGTATGAGGGATGTGGCCACTGATTACTACAGAGCATGGTTCTGTGGGTTTGTATTTCAGTAGCAGATAATCTCAACCAGATAAAGAAAATTTGGTTACATCAGACACTGGTTGCCATTTTATGAAAAACAGAATGTATTATAATATATTTAAACTACGTTTAAACTATTGCCTGTGCTCTGAAAGGTCATACTTTGGGGTCATTACTAGGTTTGTTACTTACTTACAAAATTTTCTTGGGAAAAATACCTTACTACTTGGTTTGAACATTAAATGCATACTACCTGGCTGTAGCATCTTATATCTAATATAGAGACTCTGGGTATATCTAGAGACTCTGGGTATATCTGATTTGAAGCTCCTTTATTTAAGCAATTTTCAATAGTGTCACAAAATTCAAGATTCTTTACCCCCTGTTGTTGCTGCTGTTGTTTAGTCACTAAGTTGTGTCTGACTCTTTTGCAACCCCATGAACTGTAGCTCACCAAGCTCCTCTGTCCATGGGATTTCCCAGGCAAGAATACTAGAGTGGGTAGCCATCTCCTTCTCCACAGCATCTTATCAACCCAGGGACTGAACCAAAGTATCCTGCACTAGAGGCAGATTCTTTACCTCTAAGCCACCAGGGAAGCCCACTACAAATACCAAAACAAATCCACAACAGAAAACAAGTCATTTATTTCAGATTATGGCCATGGTTTCATTTTCTCCTCACAGTGGTTTTGTTTTTTAGCTGGTCCAGTTCGGATGGTAAAGATGATCCAATTGAAGTATCTAAAGACAGTATATTTGTGAAAATCTTACAGAAACTTTTAAAAGATGGTAAGTGATTGGTTAATATTGGAAATTACAGTGTCACTCCTTGGTTTGAACTCTTAGAATATGGAGATTTGCCTAGGTATCAAATACCAGAAGGTTAAAATTAAATGGTATTGTACTTAGATTTGTTTAAAATAAAGAGAGGGAGCTGTGTCATGGCGGAGTTGCCATCTGCTTGGCCAGTTAACTCTTGTGAAGGTTGAAAATCTGAAATGCAATTTTTGTGGTGTGTCCTATACTAAACTGGCCATACCATGCTTGAGAACAAACCACAAAGTATTCTACCAGTTCATTTTGGATATTAAAATTAGTTTTAAGGACAAAATAAAAGGAAACAAGGGAGTATGTTTTGTGTATGTTTTGTTCCTGAGACAGAGAACAAACTTCTATTTCCTGATCAAGATCCAAGTAAGTAAAGAGGCTTTTATAGTTAAATGTTTGTTATGAAGGGAGATGAGGTAGAGGACACTTAACTTTTACTTCCTTTCATATAACTAATATATGGAGAATGTTAGACTAGAGATGAGAGATTTTGTGCATTTTATACACGAAGGTGTAATCACTCACACTCACCTAGAGTTGGACATCCTGGAATGTGAAGTCAGGTGGGCCTTAGGAAGCATCACTACAAACAAAGCTAGTGGAGGTGATGGAATTCCAGTTGAGCTATTTCATATCCTAAAAGATGATGCTGTGAAAGTGCTGCACTCAATATGTCAGCAAATTTGGCAAACTCAGCAGTGGACATAAGACTAGAAAAGGTCAGTTTTCATTCCAATCCCAAAGAAAGATAATGCCAAAGATTGTTCACACTACTGCACAGTTGCACTCATCTCACACGCTAGTAAAGTAATGCTCAAAATTCTCCAAGCTAGGCTTCAGCAATAACCAGACCACCTGACCTGCCTCTTGAGAAACCTGTATACAGGTGAGGAAGCAACAGTTAGAACTGGACATGGAACAACAGACTGATTCCAAATAGGAAAAGGAGTACATCAAGGCTGTGTATTGTCACCCCATTTATTTAACTTCTATGCAGAGTACATCATGAGAAATGCTGGGCTGGAAGAAGCACAAGCTGGAATCAAGATGGTTGGGAGAAATATCAATAACCTCAGATACGCAGATGACACCACCCTTATGGCAGAAAGTGAAGAAGAACTAAGAGCCTCTTGATGAAAGTGAAAGAGGGGAGTGAAAAAGTTGGCTTAAAGCTCAACATTCAGAAAACTAAGTGATGGCATCCGGTCCCATCACTTCATAGCAGATAGATGGGGAAACAGTGGAAACAGTGTCAGACTTTATTTTTGGGGGGCTCCAAAATCACTGCAGATGGTGATTGCAGCCATGAAATTAAAAGACGCTTGCGCCTTGGAAGGAAAATTATGACCAACCTTACAGTATATTAAAAAGTAGAGACATTACTTTGTCAAGAAAGGTCTGTCTAGTCAAGGCTATGGTTTTTCCAGTAGTCATGTATGGATGTGAGAGTTGGACTGTAAAGAAAGCTGAATACAGAAGAATTGATGCTTTTGAACTGTGGTGTTGGAGAAGACTCTTGAGAGTCCCTTGGACTGCAAGGAGATCCGACCAGTCCATCCTAAAGGAGATCAGTCCTGGGTGTTCATTGGAGGGACTTATGCTGAAGCTGAAACTCCAATACTTTGGCCACCTGATGCTTAGAGCTGACTCATTTGAAAAGACCCTGATGCTGGGAAAGATTGAGGGCAGGAGGAGAAGGGGACGACAGAGGATGAGATGGTTAAATGGCATCACTGACTCAATGGACATGGGTTTGGGTGGACTCCAGGAGTTGGTGATGGACAGGGAGGCCTGGCGTGCTGCAGTTCATGGGGTCGCAAAGAGTCGGACACGACCGAGTGACTGAACTGAACTGAATACACGAAGACAAGTATAACTCATTTATTATAGAATTATTAAATCAAAAAGATGATGTTAAATCCAGGCAATGTGCAAAATAGGCTAACCTGTGTTTACCAGTCTTTTAAGATACAAGGACACTCTGTTTAAAACCACCTGGAATAAAGTACACAATGACAGAAACTGTTGTAAACTCAGCAGCCCTTCTAGATGGATATGAATTTTATTCACGATGCTGACATTTGCATACATGTTATGCAAATGTTCCATACTTACGTCTGCAGGACACATTATTTGATCTGTATAAGACATGCCCAGCCCAGTGCCTGGTAGATAGTAGTCACTCATTAAACTTTTTTTCTTTAATAGGCTAGAATTATTTTACAGATTCACATTCATAGTTCTTCTGTAGTAGATTGCACTCTGTGGTCCTCTGCTTGAGACTCCCTGGTTTAACTGAAATGACGAGGGCCTCAGAGGAGAACCATGGAGCTCACCACACCAGCCAACATGTGAGTGAGGTGAAAGAGCAGCGACCTCTTGGTGCTTACATGCCACAAGTTTCACTCTGGATAGAACTGTTGACCTCAGTACTGACCTGGAGGTTTGTTTATGAAAAATAGACTGTTGACTACCCCACATTGACAGTAGGTTTAATGAACACTTTTATTTTCAAAGATGAATAAAGAACACAAAGGCAGTTAAGCCATTTCATTGTCAAAAAATAAAAATTTTAAATTAAATAATGGAGATAACAAAAGAAAATATCTTTTGCTTAAAAATACTTGAAATTCAGACAGTTAAAATATATCTCCTAGGCTTTCTCTTTTCTATATTTGGAATTGAAGAAATAACTGGATATGGTTGATTTCTTTGTGCTGTTGAAGAGATTCATTTGGGTCCAAATCTGATGTTTTCCATGAAGTTAGTTCTTGTAAAGGTGCCGCTGAACTGAATTGTGGCTAATTAAGTATATGATACTATTTAAAGTTCACCTGGCAGTTTTTGCTATCTTTAGATTATATATTGTAGATGGAAAACAAATAGAAACCTATAATTTTACAAAAAGGATTATTAAGTTTTGACCGAAGGACAAAAACAAGTGGAAGCTATTATATTTATTATATAATGATATAATATAAGTAATATATATTTATAATGTTATATATATATATAAAACAATACCAAGCCGAAGGCATTTATCTTTGGAATCTTTTTAATAATATGACTTCCATATTATTTACATTTACAAGAGTAAATGTTTTTAAAGGGCAGATTCTGGAGGTAAATATAGATAGCTTCCATTGTATTTTGTAGACTTGGGCAACCTAACAATTACTTCAGCTTATGGGATAAATTTAGCCTGTAGATATATTTAAGTTACCCACCTGGAGCTTTTCAGTTTTTATGTTTTGTTTTTAATATTTATATGCTTCCTTAATATGCTTTTCAGTTTTAAAGTATATTATAATGAGTGAAGTCACTCAGTCATGTCTGACTCTTTACCACCCCATGGACCCTGCCAGGCTGCTCCATCCATGGGATTTTCCAGGCAAGAGTACTGGAGTAGGTTGCCATAGAGGAGAAAAAAAATGTGTGTCATTGCATGGAATTTAACATTTTTCCTAATTAGTCTCTGGCATTTAATATTGAGAAGAGCTCTTATAAAAGTCTTATTTTCTATGAGAGAACAGAAAGAGAAATTAAGGAAACAATTCCATTCATCATTGCAACGAAAAGAATAAAACACTTAAGAATAAATCTACTTAAACAAAAGACCTATATATAGAAAACTATAAAACACTGATGAAAGAAATCAAAGATGATACAAATAGATGGAGAAATATACCATTTCATGGATTAGAAGAATCAATATAGTAAAAATGAGTATACTACCCAAAGCAATCTATACATTCAATGCAATCCCTATCAAGCTACCAACAGTATTTTTCAGAGAACTGGAACAAATAATTTCACAATTTGTATAGAAATACAAAAAAACCTTGAATAGCCAAAGCAATCTTGAGAAAGAGGAGTGGAACTGGAGGAATCAACCTGCCTGACTGCAGGCTATACTACAAAGCCACAGTCATCAAGACAGTATGGTACTGACACAAAGACAGAAAAATAGATCAATGGAACAAAATAGAAAGCCCAGAGATAAAACCATGCACCTCTGGACACTTTATCTTTGACAAAGGAGGCCAGAATATACAATGGAGAAAAGACAATCTCTTTAACAAGTGGTGCTGGGAAAACTGATCAACCACTTGTAAAAGAATGAAACTAGAACACTTTCTAACACCATACACAACAATAAACTCAAAATGGATTAAAGATCTAAATGTAAGACCAGAAACTATAAAACTCCTAGAGGAGAACATAGGCAAAACACACTCTGACATAAATCACAGCAGGATCCTCTATGTTCCACCTCCCAGAGGAATGGAAATAAAAGCAAAAATAAACAAATGGGACCTAATTAAAATTAAAAGCTCCTGCACAATGAAGAAAACTATAAGCAAGGTGAAAAGACAGCCTTCAAAATGGGAGAAAATAGTAGCAAATGAAGCAACTGACTAAGAATTAATCTCAAAAATATACAAGCAACTCCTGCAGCTCAATACCAGAAAAATAAATGACCCAATCAAAAAATGGGCCAAAGAACTACACAGACATTTCTCCAAAGACATGTTTAACAAACACATGAAAAGATGCTCAACATCACTCATTATTAGAGAAATGCAAATCAAAACCACAATGAGGTACCATTTCACGCCAGTCAGAATGGCTGCTATCCAAAAGTCTGCAAGCAATAAATGCTGGAAAGGGTGTGGAGAAAAGGGAACCCTCTTACACTGTTGGTGGGAATGCAAACTAGTACAGCCACTATGGAGAACAGTGTGGAAATTCCTTAAAAAACTGGAAATAGAGCTGCCATACAGCCCAGCAATCCCACTGCTGGGCATACACACCGAGGAAACCAGAATTGAAAGAGACATGTGTACCCCAATGTTCATTGCAGCACTGTTTATAATAGCCAGGACATGGAAGCAACCTAGATGTTCATCAGCAGACAAATGGATAAGAAAGCTGTGGTACATATACACAATGGAGTATTACTCAGCCATTAAAAAGAATACATTTGAATCAGTTCAAATGAGGTGGATGAAACTGGAGCCGATTATACAGAGTG
>NW_011494662.1:39523-51511 GCF_000754665.1 Bison bison bison | reverse complement strand
GGGTTTTGGACTCTGTGGGAGAAGGTGAGGGTGGGATGATTTGAGAGAATAACATTGAAACATGTATATTATCATATGTGAAATAGATCGCCAGTCCAGTTCGATGCATGAGACAAGGTGCTCAGGGCTGGTGCACTGGGATGACCCTGAGGGATAGGATGGGGAGGGAGGTTCAGGATGGGGATACACATGTACACCCATGGCTGATTCATGTCAATGTATGGCAAAAACCACTACAATATTGTAAAGTAATTCAGTTCAGTTCAGTCACTCAGTTGTGTCCTACTCTTTGCGACCCCATGAATCGCAGCACGCCAGGCCTCCCTGTCCATCACCAACTCCCGGAGTTCACTCAAACTCACGTCCATCGAGTCAGTGATGCCATCCAGCCATCTCATCCTCTGTTGTCCCCTTCTCCTCCTGCCCCCAATCCCTCCCAGCATCAGAGTCTTTTCCAATGAGTCAACTCTTCGCATGAGGTGGCCAAAGTACTGGAGTTTCAGCTTTAGCATCATTCCTTCCAAATAAATCCCAGGGCTAATCTCCTTCAGAATGGACTGGTTGGATCTCCTTGCAGTCCAGGAGACTCTCAAGAGTCTTCTCCTACACCACAGTTCAGAAGCATCAGTTCTTTGGCGCTCAGCTTTCTTCACAGTCCAATTAACCTCCAATTAAAATAAATAAATTTAAAAAAATGTTTTCTGACTTCTCTTAAAAATCGAAAGATTTGCTGCACTAGACTGAAATATTAACCTGGTGGCCATCACCTAGAGCCAATGAACATTTCCCACTTAGAATGGGGTCGTAAGTTTTTAAGAAAATTGATCTTTGGGAAATTGATATTTTCACAAGTGTAATACTGTTTCAGAGATAAAAAGTCTTTATTGAAAGTGTGTTGATTGTAATGAATGATGTGTAAATATTGCAGATTAAGTCTCATAACATTTATTATAAGATTTTTATTGTATAATAACTAAGTACCAAAAATGGTGCTTAGTTATTAGATGATGACGTTAAAATAAATTTTTAACATCATCACTTAGACGATGTTAAAAATAAACAGTATTTGATTTTGAGAAGCATGTGGTAATGTGACAGGTTATAAAATATTACCTTATTAATTTAAAATTATCAAATGAGAAAATTGTATATGCTGTTCTGTAACTACACAGATGCGTATTGGCTTTCCAGGTCCATAAAGGACTGACAAAGGCGTGGTTTCCCTCCTCCTGGTCTCAGAGAGAAACTGCCAGTATGTTACATACTGCAGATAGCTTTCATGGCAGTGTTCTAAAGTATTTCCTGAATAGGAGAATATAGAATTGTTGGAAATACTTGTTTTCTTTTTTTTTTTAATTTTTGAATAATTTTATATGTCTTTTCAAAAATAAACTTGAAATACAAAAGAAAGTTGATCAAAATCAAGGAAAATATATATTACCAAAGTTGACTCTGGAAATTAATTTTAAAAAAATTAAGCGAACCAGTCACCCTAGGAAAAAGCATTAAAAACCAGTTCTCAAATAAGCACCTCTGCAGTCAGGCATTTCTGGAGTGTGGGGAGACCACCCATCCAGGTGAAACAATGGGTCTTAGATCTGGGGGACAGATAAATGTCTGAAAGTCTTTTAAGAAGATACAGTATAACTTTGTCTTCCTTGATAACTCAGGATTCCTGTCTTAACAAATTTTACAGCTGGTTTATAAGCAATCTTTCACTGATACCTTCTGCTTCTTTTACTGTATAGCTACTTGGAATGCTGTTTGCTTGGTCTTGAAATACTTGTTTTCAAGTGATTATTAACTTAAAACTTCCACACTGAAGGAATGGCTTAAGCTGTGGAGAAAAATGAAAATATTACAGATTGTTTTGATGGCTCTTTTGACCACTAGAGTCAAACATGTAGCCCAAATATATAGAACAGTCATGTAGCCCCTACTAAGTGAAGAATGTCATATTGTCAGGCCTGTGAGTATGCTTGGCAGATGGAAGGAATTTAGAACAGAGTATTTTCCAATAGCAGTGACGTTATATTTTAAATAGAAGCACAGGTGTTTCTATCATCCGTCATCTTAATTCATTTGAGAATTATGTGAAAATTAAAAAAAAAAAAAACTTTCTGTGTTTGTATTTTTAGGCATTCAGCTCAGTGAGTACCTGCCCGAGGTGAAGGAGCTGCTGCAGGCCGACCAGCTGGGAAGTTTGAAGTCCAACCCTTACTTTGAGTTTGTTTTGAAAGCCAATTATGAGTACTATGTCCAGGGACAAATGTGACTTTTTCTAAAAATGGTTGTTTTTCCTGAAAATTTGTATAAGTGTGTCCTTATAAAAACTTTAGACCTTAAACATCTAGAAGTTTGTACAGTTTTATATTTCTGAGTTTTTTATACTTTATTTGTAAGCTACTACAAAACAGTTGTATGACTGTAGTTTTGGTTTTCAGTTACATGATATTGTTTTTTCTTCCTCTTTTCCGTCGAAGTTTGTCAGTTGTTTTCATACCTACTACCATTCCTTTTTATCTCACTCCATCCAGGGTCCTGGTTCCAGCTTCTTGTATGCAAAGACCACTTCTAGGCTTTAGCTTCTATAACTCTAAAAACAGCAAGGTTACACTAAGTTGTCTCTGAAATTGCTGTGACTCTTAGATGTTATGTACTGCAAAGTGTCTGGAATATTTGTTTTGATTTTGATTAGGGCTGGGAGCAGAATATCTAGTGGGATAAGTGTCACAATTTGCTAACTTATGAAATAGACACAACAAAGTGGGGCAATTCAGTGTGAGCTTGATAACTGTTTACTTCATTGGGAAAAATGTCAAATTTCTCTACATAAATAATAGAATATTAATAAAAATATTTTGGTGAATAAAGCATATTTATGTGGCCTTCTAGTATTCTTACCTGGGAAATCCCATGGACAGAGGAGCCTGGCGGGCTACAGTCCATAAGGTCACAAAGCGTCTGACATGGCTTAGCAGTTAAACCACCACCACCACAACCTATTCAGTCAGCTTCATGCATTTCAGAACGATTTACACTGAATTCCAGCTTCTCCTCAGTCTGTCTACCTAATGTAAGGAGTGAAACCTTTATAGAAACCTTTATGGATTTTCTTAGTATGGCAACTGATTTAACTGAAAAGTAGTTGTTCTCAAAGCTTCTTTGTCCTGGCCAATGTCATCATGCAGTTTTTATCTGTCTTTAAATAAAGACGGAGTTGCTGGCATATTCAGGCTTTGGCCCAGTTGAATACTCACTAAACAACTTGCTTCCAGCAGCCGAAAAGGTCAGGAGTTAAATGTGGTGAAGAGTCCGGTTCCTGGCTTCACAGAGCTCAGCCCTTCTGCCGGCTCCACTGCAGGCTGTAGATGCTGCCTCTGAGCTGCTCGCAGTGGTAACCAGAGGGCAGGAAGAGGCAGCCCGGCCTCTGGCCTCTGTCTGCATTGCCATGGTGGAGCAGGGTGAGGAGTGTCCTAAGGCCTCTAGGGGAGTTAGGGAGAGAGAGTTGTCAGATGGCATAAGAAATGGTTGGATTCTTGTGTTAAAGGATGTTGGTTTTAGAGGGACTTAGTTCTTATCCATTGGAGAAGGCAGTGACACCCCACTCCAGCACTCTTGCCTGGAAAATCCCATGGACGGAGGAACCTGATAGGCCGCAGTCCATGGGGTCGCTAAGAGTCGGACACGACTGAGCGACTTCACTTTGACCTTTCACTTTCATGCATTGGAGAAGGAAATGGCAACCCGCTCCATTGTTCTTGCCTGGAGAATCCCAGGGACGGGCGAGCCTAGTGGGCTGCTGTCTGTGGGGTCGCACAGAGTCGGACACGACTGAAGCAACTTAGCAGCAGCAGCAGTTCTTATCCATAAGATCCTGTCATGTGACACTGTGCTCTGGGGACACAGGACCGTGCCACCTCCTTAAGTGCTACAAACCCAGTTACCCCATGTGAGGAGAGGCAGTGACGGTGACCCTGGCCCGCTGACCACAGCGGGTAAAGTGCTGCTCTCACAGCGTGATGGCTGACTGTCTCATTTTGACAGAGAAAAAGGCTCTGCTACCTCTGTCTGTTAAGGATGGCCATAGCTCTAAGATGGTTGGGGCTTTTAAAAAAGAACATTTTAACAATAATAGCATAATTAAAGCCTAAAGATTTTGAGTACTTCTTTTCTTCTAAATTTAAAAAATTTCCACAACATAGTCTTCATCAAAAAATAACTGATTCTTTTACAAACTGAGTAGTTGATAAATTATAAAGGTACTATAAAGGTGAGCATGTTTATTAAGGAGACAGAAACAGTTCTGACTTGGGAAAGGTTTTCTTTGCTCCTGTCTTTGAACACTACTCAGAAAGTCACAGCTTTTGGCCCCAGTCAAACAATAAGGTTGTGGATTTGATTGTGAGGAGTGGGCCTTGTGTATTCTCCTGTTTTAGGGATTTGTGAATGTGTCAAGGATTAAGACAGAATTTGAGAATCACAG
Organism: Bison bison bison; assembly: GCF_000754665.1. Taxonomy (NCBI): domain Eukaryota; kingdom Metazoa; phylum Chordata; class Mammalia; order Artiodactyla; family Bovidae; genus Bison; species Bison bison. Next base: position 47,025 of record NW_011494662.1, on the reverse strand, counting down.
CAAGAGACATGCTGGAATTCTTGGTGAGGTAGAAGGCGACTGATACTGATGCCCTTTGTTTTGGCATCTTGTTTTTGAAGAAAATTTTTTAGAAATTGAATTTTGCTTCTTTTTATCTTTGAGGTCTGAATCCTACTTTTCTTGAAGCGTCCATCACCCCCTAAGTACTGGGGGACTCTCTGGGGGAGTCAGGGTGTGTGGCACAGTCCTCCACGTAACTAGACCTGGAGGAGAGCCACACTTGATGACCTTAGCCTCTCGCCATGTGTGGGCATATTTGATAACTACAGAAGTATCAGTGCAGTCCACCTACCTTTTCCTGGACAGTTTATTCAAGGAATCCTAGAGAAAACAACTGTCTATATTCCTATGTAAACTTAACTCATTGAATACCAAAGTGTATTTTTCACACAGAATCTTATATAATTCTATAAGTCAAAAAATACTGTAGGAAATGTGAAACCTCTCAAAAATATATGGAGGAAAATAAACCCCTGTAATCCCACTAGCCAGAAATAACTTCAGTTACCATTTTGAAATATAGCCTAAATTGTGTATGTATCACATCTTATAACCTATGTATTTTGATGTGAGGTATTATGAGCAACCTAGACAGCATATTAAAAAGCAGAGACATTACTTTGCCAACAAAGGTCCATCTCATCAAGGCTATGGTTTTTCCAGTAGTCATGTATGGATGTGAGAGTTGGACTGTAAAGAAAGCAGAGCGCCAAAGAATTGATACTTTTGAACTGTGGTACTGGAGAAAACTCTTGAGAGTCCCTTGGACTGCAAGGAGATCCAACCAGTCCATCCTAAAGGAAATCAGTCCTAAATATTCACTGGAAGGACTGATGCTGAAGCTGAAACTCCAATACTTTGGCCACCTGATGCGAAGAGCTGACTCATTTGGAAAGACCCTGATGCTGGGAAAGATTGAAGGCGGGAGAAGAAAGGGGTGACAGAGGATGAGATGGTTGGATGCCATCACCGACTCCATGGAGATGAGTTTGAGTAAACTCCGGGAGTTGGTGATGGACAGGGAGGCCTGGCGTGCTTTGGTCCATGGGGTTGCAAAGAGTCAGACACTTTTTAGACACTGAGTGACTAAACTGACTGACTATGAGCACTTGTATGTATCTTTAGTCCAGTATTTCTCAACCTTCTTTTTCATTATCATTCCTCCTTAGGAGACTTTTTAGGACAATTTTCTTCAGTCACTGTTCCCTTCGCCCCCACCTCCATGAAAACTCATGCCACAAGTATATTGTGTGTCTTATTTATGGACCACAGCCTGTGGAGCCACAAATCACTGTAATGTCTGAGATTCTTTTAACCTCCTAAGAACTAACCTTTCCCCCTTCAAGAATGGATGTCTTCAATATTCCTCAAGATACGTGTTTTTTTAATGACTGCCTGACACTTTACCGTATGGCTGTATTAATTTATTTAACAGATTCTGTCTCTCTTCTCAACAGTCTTAAAACACTTGGGTTATCGGTCTTGGGTTGGGTTGGTTTATTTATTTTTTACCACATTAAATAAATACTGGAATAAATCTCTACAAAAATCTTTGTGCATAAAACACATTGACTTTTCCTGTCTAAGTGCTCAGTGAGCAGTTGTAATAGTTTTTAGTGTCTTTTGCTCACCCTTACCACCTCATCCCTCTCACCACCTCCAAACCCTTTTAGAAGATAGTGTACCATTGTTTTGTGTGTGTTCCATGCACTTACCTAGTTTCAACCTTCAGTCTTAAAGAGTAGGTGGCATCCTCAGTTAAGAAGGCTGATTGCCTCTGGAAGCCACCTGCCCCAGGTCACATAGCCTATCAGAGGGACAGGTACACTCAAATGAGCTTTACTGAAGGGCAATCTTTTAACTGATTTACTACAGCTGATGTGTGGAAATGGCAAGGGGAGATGCAGTAGAGGGAAGGGGGAGGAATGGCTCCAGTGGAGTCTTTAGTCCCTTAGAGATGACAAAGCAGAGCAAGTCTCAGGCTGAGAAAACCAGTAGAAGATCGAAGTCTTCTCTTCCTGATTGCCACAGTTGACTGCACATTTTTAGATGTGTGGCTTAGGAGGACAGCGAATTTGGGTTTTTTCCTTTACCCACTTGGTCACTGGACTGTTTCTGACTTTGTGTTGCCAGGCAGCCCCCCCTCACTATTTTTTTTTTTTTTTTTTGAGATGACAGAGGATGGCCGCATGTGAAGCCATGACTTCAAGATGTCTTTGGCCCTTCATTGGAGAAGATCCCTTGAGGATCTGTTAAGTTCCAGAACATACCAAGTGTTGGACAAGTTTAGAGGGAGACAGAAGGTAGCCCAACCACTCCTAGGGAAGGGAGAGTCTTCCAAGCCCCTGTGTGTCCCAAGCAGTATGGTACCCAGGACATGTCTGGCTCTTTGGACCTTGGTTTTCTTATGTTTAAAGCTAGTGTAACTAGTACATGTCTCACGTACCTCCAGATAGTAACAGGATTAACGGAACAATATGGAAACATAAGATTTTAAAAGTTCATGTCTAAATAGGTCAGAAACCGACAGCACAAGGCTGGGATCCACAAACGGGAGGAGGTGAGGGATGTGGCTGAGGGGATGGGAGGGAGCACATGGGCTGAGCTGTGGCAGATGGGCCTGTCAGATGATCGAGCTGCAGCTGCCCCTGCAAACCTGGAAGCAGGAGTTCTCCTCTGAGCATAGCTTGCATGGCTGACCTTTCCAGGGTCACTCTCAAAAGGCTGTGCAGTCAGTGACCCGCTTACTCAGACGCAAGGCACTGGGTTGATCCCCAGAGCATACATGTATGGAGACTGCCTTCCACCTGCTCCTCGGACCATTCCTGAGCCAATGAGAGTTCAACCACCCCAGAGTGGCCCTCCAGGACTATTTCAACCAGCCTGACCCGGGGCAGAGAACAGACATGCCAACTGGTGTTCTTAGGGCCCACCTCCCCAGGGTTTGCTGTACCATCAGGTCTCTGCTAGCTTGTGAGTGCTTGATTCATAGCTTTTCATGTGTGTTCAAATCTAACAGACCCTGAGCTTACAAAAGCCTGATTCATAGCTTTGCGTGTGTGTTTGAATCTAATAGATCCTGAGCTTACAAAAACTTGCACTGAGAAGAGTTGCACTGAGCAAGAGTTTTGAAAAATACAACCTCCTTCCCCTTTAAGATGTCAACAAGTTCTTAGGTATTCAGTAAATGACATTTGGTCTACCTTCAAGACCAAAATTGAAGCTATTCCCCTTACACTGTATACAGAGTGCATTCGCCACATTGTTTTCCCCTAGTGTCTCCATGTCACACTGCCACAGCAGAACACAAGGTGTTGAAATGTAGTTCTGTCCAGTATTCATTCATTCTCTAATTTAAAAAGCTGAATATGAAGGCACAGTGGCTTTATACACATTAGAGAGGCCCCATACTAACTCCCTAGTTTGTAATTGACTTTGGTCATTTTTTAGGAAGGTCTGCAGTAGTGTGCCGGAGAAGGCAATGGAACCTGCTCCAGTACTCTTGCCTGGAGAATCCCATGGACAGAGGAGCCTGGTGGGCTGCAGTCCATGGGGTTGCTAAAAGTTGGACACGACTGAGCGACTTCACTTTCACTTTTCACTTTCATGCATTGGAGAAGGAAAATAGCAACCCACTCCAGTGTTTTTGCCTGGAGAATCCCAGGGACAGGAGAGCCTGGTGGGCTGCCGTCTATGGGGTCGCATAGAGTCGGACACGACTGAAGCGACTTGGCAGCAGCAGCAGCAGCAGTAGTGTGCAGCTGGGGAGGAGGGTTTCGTATGTGCTTTTATATCCCTCTTCGAGGACCCACACCTGTCCCAGTTGCTGAGTTCCACCACCGAGTTCCTATTCTGGGAACACTTGAGCACATCAGAAAAATGAGTGGTTCCATTCTGGCTCACACCACATCACTGATGCACCCCTTAAAGCATGTCCCTGAGTTCATTGCAGAAAATTGTTCCTCCTTGTACCTTCCACAGCAAGGTTAGAACTGTTCCCCTCAGGGGAAAAAACAGTGAGAAGCACCAACTTAATAACCTCCTCTGACCCCTACTCCACCTTTACCATAAGTAGATCCAAATCCTTCTAGAAAATCAGAAAGACAGATCCCCGTGTATCAGCGGTATAAATAGAACCACTCTGCAGACTCTGGTGGACGGTGACTCTCCAAGGTGGATTGGGAATCAGCTGGCCTTGGCTGGGCATCACCCTCTAAATATAACGATGAGTTTGTTCAGCCTTTGCAGAAGGGAAAGGTTTTGCCCATCCTAGAGCGCGATGCCCTTGTCCTCCTTACAGGGAGGAGAGACGGTTGAGGCTTCATCTAGTAAGAGCACCTCTCAGTTCCCACCCTAGGGCTATGACACTTGCCTTTCCTCCCCAGGACTGGGAAGTCGGTGAGCCCCGCCAAGGATGCGGGAGTAGGGTGCTCAGCTCGGCCTGCCATACTCCAGAGCCGGCCAGTTAGTCACTCAACTTCACTCCCTTCATGAGCTCCCGAGCCCACAACACGTCCCCGAGACGGGCAGCTCTGGGTGTCCTGGCTCAGTGCCAGAGGCTGCGAGAGCCGCTGCGGGGCCTGTGCCGGGAGCCCAGCGCCTCCTCCCCGGACTCTCCACAGTTGTCCTCGCGACAGCTGCGCGCCCGCCGGCCGCCGGTGACCCTCTCCGGTGGGGGTGGGGGCCGACGGTGTCAGCCCTCTGGATTGGGGAGCTCGGGGTTGGGGGAGAGACCGAGTTCGCTGGGAGTCTGGGGGGAGGGATCGCCTGCCTCCCTGCCCGGGACTCCGGGAGGGACTCCATCTCCGGTCCTCTTGGCCCCACCACTAGGATATAGAGTCCTCCTCGGTGGAGTCACACTTAAGGAGTTGGAGGTGGGGGGTAGGGGTAAAGAACCCGAAGAAGAGGTGAAATGTGGGCGCACCTTCCCGAGGCTCCGAGAACACCGAATGGCCGGGGGCGGGGCGGCTGCGGACAGGTGCAGCCCGGGCGCAGGCTCACTGGCGCACCCCAACACTCGGTGACCCTCGCCGCACCCCAGCCCCTCCGCCAGGCAACTGGGCGGGGTCGGGAGGGGCCGACCAGCGGGCAGACACTCCATATACGGCCCGGCCCGTGTTACCTGGGCTCAGGCCAGGCCTCTCCTTCTTTGGTCAGCGCAGGGGACCCGGGCGGGGACCCAGGCCTTGAACTGGTCGGGGGAGGGGGCTCTAGTGCCCAACACCCAAATATGGCTCGAGAAGGGGAGCGACATTCCTGCGGGGCGGCGCGAGGGGAGCGCCCGAGGGCTATATAAAACCTGAGCAGGGGGACGAGCGGCCACCGCAGCGGACAGCGCCGAGAGAAGTCTCGCTTCCTTCCCACGGTGACCGGGACCGGAGCCGGAAAGCCGCAGGGGTAGCCACCCGCCCAGGTAGGCAGGGGCGGGGTGGGGACAGAAGGACGTGTCCCACCGCGGCAGCCTGGAGAACTCCAGGTAGAGCGCGGCCCCCTCACTGCATCAGCCCCAGCCCCGCGTCCTGTGAGCCGCGCCTCTGGCCCCAGAGTCACGTGTGCTTTAAAGAAGAGACAGGAAGCCGGGTCCTTTGGAAAGATCTCCAAATTTATTCCCAGCCCTTTGGGGCAGCTCTCCTTGACACTTCGTGCGTGCCGAGGTAGATGAAAGGTTTTGCTTTAGTCCTCCCCAGGGCAGTTCCTTCCCAACAGAACCAAAGGACAGTAGAAGGGACAATTTCCCCTGACTCGCCATCAGTTCCAAGGGCGCTTCGGCTGTGAGTCTGAAGTGCCATGGAGGTCCAAAATAAGCCATTCGTGTCCTGGTGGAGTGCCCAAGCCCTTTCCACGGCGTCTCCTTCCACCCTCACAGTGGCCCAGAAATCAGGGTTCGCGGACCTTGACCCCCATGCGATGCCAGGGAGGGGCGGAGAGGGCGGTGCCTGCAGAGAAGGCAGAGAACTCTCGGGTCCGTGTGTCCTGAGTTCCCAGATGGAGAAACGCTCTCTGTGGTCTCCTCGCAGTAGAGCTCCCAGCAGCGAAGCTCCGCCCGCGCGGCTTTGATTGCTTCCCCCGCAGGATGGCGCCGGGCTGCGGGCTGGAGGCTGGAGGTGTCCATAGGTCCCCGGGGAGGGAGGGCGCTCCAGCCAGCGGGGCCTCTTGCCTGAAACACTGAGCGTCTCCATGGCATTCCTGTCCTTGCAGAAACCAGATACCATGTGTGACGAAGACGAGACCACCGCCCTCGTGTGCGACAATGGCTCTGGCCTGGTGAAAGCCGGCTTCGCCGGCGACGACGCCCCTAGGGCCGTGTTCCCGTCCATCGTGGGCCGCCCTCGTCACCAGGTCAGGCTGCCAGTTCCCGGAGGGAGCCGGGCCGGGTCCCTACGCGGCCTAGCCCCGCTCCACTGGGAACCTCGGTAATGAGAGCTTGGTATATCCGCTCCGCAGGGCGTCATGGTGGGCATGGGGCAGAAAGATTCCTACGTGGGCGACGAGGCGCAGAGCAAGAGGGGTATCCTGACTCTCAAGTACCCCATTGAGCACGGCATCATCACCAACTGGGACGACATGGAGAAGATCTGGCACCACACCTTCTACAACGAGCTCCGCGTGGCCCCCGAGGAGCACCCCACCCTGCTCACCGAGGCCCCCCTCAACCCCAAGGCTAACCGCGAGAAGATGACCCAGATCATGTTTGAGACCTTCAACGTTCCGGCCATGTACGTGGCCATCCAGGCCGTGCTGTCCCTCTACGCCTCCGGCCGTACCACCGGTGAGAGCCCAGAAGCCCCCGCCCCCTCTTCCGGAGAGCCTTGCCCCTTCCCCGAGCGCCTAGCAGAGCCCAGCCGCTCATCCCCGACCCTACCCTCGCGCAGGTATTGTGCTCGACTCCGGCGACGGCGTCACCCACAATGTGCCCATCTATGAGGGCTACGCGCTGCCGCACGCCATCATGCGTCTGGACCTGGCTGGCCGCGATCTCACCGACTACCTGATGAAGATCCTCACCGAGCGTGGCTACTCCTTCGTGACCACAGGTGCGCGGCGCCCCGGGCTCCCCAGGCGGGCGGGCCGGCAGACTGTGCGCTGTCCCCGGGACCCCGCGCTGAGGGCTCCTCTCCCGCCCCGCTCCCCGCAGCCGAGCGCGAGATCGTGCGCGACATCAAAGAGAAGCTGTGCTACGTGGCCTTGGACTTTGAGAACGAAATGGCCACCGCCGCCTCCTCCTCCTCCCTGGAGAAGAGCTACGAGTTGCCCGACGGTCAGGTCATCACCATCGGCAACGAGCGCTTCCGCTGCCCGGAGACGCTCTTCCAGCCCTCGTTCATCGGTGAGCCCCGGGCACCCGCCATCCGGCCCGTGCCAGCCCCGCGGGCCCCCCGGGCCTCCCGCCCTCTGTCTCACGCTCCCCTCCGTGGCCCCCAGGCATGGAATCGGCGGGCATCCATGAGACCACCTACAACAGCATCATGAAGTGCGACATC
>NW_011494662.1:26609-39423 GCF_000754665.1 Bison bison bison | reverse complement strand
GTGCGACATCGACATCAGGAAGGACCTGTACGCCAACAACGTCATGTCTGGGGGCACCACCATGTACCCGGGCATCGCCGACCGCATGCAGAAGGAGATCACCGCCCTGGCCCCCAGCACCATGAAGATCAAGGTGGGTGGCGCCCTCCCCCAAGCCCCTTCCTGTGAGGGGCTCCCCGGCCGCGACCGCGCACCTGACAGGTCCCTACTGTCTTACAGATCATCGCCCCACCTGAGCGCAAGTATTCCGTGTGGATCGGTGGCTCCATCCTGGCTTCGCTGTCCACCTTCCAGCAGATGTGGATCACCAAGCAGGAGTACGACGAGGCCGGCCCCTCCATCGTCCACCGCAAATGCTTCTAGGCGCCTCTCCGACAGCCGCGACTTCTCCCCAGGACGACGAATCTGCTCGCGGCGCAGGCGGCTGACCTCGAGCCACCGCGCAGCAGCTGCTCTCCAACCATCAGCGTTGCCGCTGCCGCAAACTGACACACTGTTTATAATGTGTACATACATTGTTTACCTCATTTTGTTATTTTTAAAACGAAGCCCTGTGGAAGGAAATGGAAAACTTGAAGCATTAAACTCAGCCGTTCTGTTTTGCTGCGTAAAGTTGTCTGCTGTGTTTCTTTGCGGGCGCGGGGAGCTGTGGGGAGAGGGGAGTAAAAGGGACTCCGTCTTCCTCCGTCACTTTTCACAATACTCTAAATGAGTGCAGGCCTTACAAGGCCGTGAGTTAGGTCTTCCGCAGCTCACGGCCCTCGCCTCTGGCTCAGATCTATTCCTCAGACTGGCACCTGCGCCGTGGCCCGACTTGACCTCTGGCGTGTCCCCTGTGCAGGGCTATCTGCCGGAGGCGCCGGGGCGGCGCTCGGGTGGCCAGGGCGCGCCTCAGGCAGGGCGCTGACCGTGGTGCTGGCCTGGGGTCCCGAGAGCAAAGCGCGCTCCCGCTCCACCCGCGGGGGCGTGGCCTTACTGAAGCCGGGTTCCCTCCTCAATCTGAGATCTAAACTGAAAAGTGTGCGTTCTGCATTTGAGGAACCAGTTCTCCTTTGTTAAGTGAAGATAACCACTTCTCGGGAAGGCCTTTGCTTCGTCTGGGTGACGAAGCGCCCTTTCCAGAGTGGGGAGGGGAAGGAGCCGCGCCCAGAGGTGGGAGGAGGCGAGAAAGGACCAAGTGGAGGCTCCAAAAGGACAGCGCGGCCTCAGCGGGGACAGGCGCGGGGGGCGGGCCAGCGAGGAAATGCCTTCAGGGAAGGAAGCGGAGACAGTGCTGAGCAGGGGTCAGCAACGAAGAGGAAGCAACCCTACTCCACTCCTGCAAAGTCCGAAAGGCACAACACAAAGGAACAGTTTGTATTTCTGAGAGAGCAGGACATCTATACATTTTAAAGTAGTCTAATGTTTCCTGGGAGAAGGCAATGGCAACCCACTCCAGTACTCTTGCCTGGAAAATCCCATGGACGGAGGATCCTGGTAGGCTGCAGTCAAAATTCCTGGGAAAAGTGTTTCCTAAATGAAATAGATTCTGACTCAAAGAAGGTAATACACTCATTCAGAAATATGTTTATAAGAATCAACAATACAGCTATATCATATGCCACCTTGCCACATTTATTCTGTCCTGTTATGGCCCAATGAGAAGCTTCAGGAATCACTGAAGCTTCCAAGGTAGGAATACTGCCAAACCCAGATATCAAAAGAACCAGTCATTCAGTAGAACTTAGGATTTTAATAAAACAAGTATATGATACCAAATCCATTGAAAACTATCTATCTACCCGGGGTGGACAAAGGTTAAAAAAATGGTCTAAATTCTAGTCTTTCAGAGGAACCCATCTTTTACTGAAAAATATGAGAATTACATTAGTAAGCTAACTGGCAGTTTAAGTCTTTTTTTTAAAGCCAAAACCCAGGTCTCTTAATTAGAATTTTACTAAGAAATTTAAGACAGTAATGACACATTTCTCCTGTGATCATAATCATCAAGCTACTGACAGAAGTTTTCCTCCTGCCTCATCTTTGACAGTTTTCTTCTCCTAAAAGCATGTACAAAATTTAGAAATTGTGTGGTTTCACTGGAAGTGTGCCAAATGACCTTTCCTTTTCTGGTACGTCTTTAAAAAGAAATAAGCATCACATATTTCATTAGTGTTCTGTATCTTTCCTTCTCTCAAGTAGTTTGTGATTGTAGTTATTCGGTAAATTGTGTTACTTATATTAGACCTGAGAGAAGATTTTTGGAGTGGTGTAGTAAATACTTTATATATATTCCCTGGGTGGAATAGGCTTCCCTTGTGGCTCAGGAGTAAAGAATCTGCCTGTAATTCAGGAGACAAAGGTTAGAGTTCTGGGTCAAGAAAAAGATCCCCTGGAGAAGGAAATAATAACCCACTCCAATATTCTTGCCTGGAAAATCTTATGGACAGAGTCACCTGGCAGGCTACAGTCCCGTGGGGCCCCAGAAAGAGTCAGACACAACTTACCCACTAAACATCTATATATATGTATAACACTATACATATAAAATGCACATGCCTACTGTGTATAGAACACATACACATCTCTGTGCTGGGAGAGGAGAGAAATAACTATTTCCAGCAGCACTAAGTGTGTTTGCAGAAGGAAGAAGTGAGAAGCCGCTGTGTGGCAACAGTGTACTCACACCAGAGGGAATAGTGTTACGGCTGATTTCCCACTGAGAAGCCATCTCAGAGCTCCAATTTTTGGACCTGTGAGAGAATTGAAAACAACAAAAAAACTTTCTGATGATCACTTATGGTGTGTCTCCTTAGATTTGGTAAGTCTTATCAGGGATCTAACTGCAGTTATTTTCCTCTATCAAAATAAATTGCCACAATTTTTATTCACACCAAATCTAGTTTACTGGTGCTCAGTTGAAGAAACAAGAGACAAAGAAGAAAATGAGAAGAGAGGATATGTCAGGATTGAAAAAGAAGGATTAGACTGAGTGGGAAAAAATAGAAGAATCTGGGATTGGAGTACACCTAGGCTTTATAACTTAAACCATTGGAAGTTATTAATATAAGTAGACCATGGGTGTCAGGGTACCTCCTAGATGCATTAATTCCTGAATTGTTCCCAGATATGACAGAACCCATAAGGGGATTCATGAAATATTTTATTGACCATCTACTATGTGCAAGGTGTGGTTCCCTCCTGCTAAGATGTGATTCCCTCCTGGGAGTTTGCTGTCACTACCCCGCCATCACCGGGCACCGATGCCTTGACTTGGATCACCATAAGACTTGTTGGAGGAGCTGGCAGGAAACAGGGAGGCTACCCTGGAGCATGACCACTGGATGCTGTGGACTTCTGACTGCTTTGCTCTCACCACCACCAGGCTGGCTTCCCTCCCACACAGCATTGTCCTCTGACAGGCTGGATGGTTCCAAATATAGATTCTTGTGGGAAAACATCCCTCATTGTACCGGAGAAGGACATAGAGTACGGCTACCTCTCATCCAGCAGTACCTCTGCCCTGAGGACAGAAGGCAGAGAGGGCTCAGGCCATAGACCAGCCCTGCCTCTGAGGGCACTCATGTGGCCAGCCCACCTGCATGCTTTTCTCCTTTTCTGTCTTGCCTCATTTGTCATTTCTACTTTCTCCCTGCCTGGTACTGTCCTTGGAAGTTATCCCCTTTAGCACTGTTGATATGTCACCATTCATTTGGGGAGTTTCCACAAGCTCTGTGTCTGGGCTGCAGCTCAGAGAGAAGCTGAAAAGATTTGCTTTGCTGGCACTCTGGTGAGGTGGGCAGCATGGTGATTCCCAGGGCTCTGGATCCACTTGCATCCTTGTCACCTACAATCAGAGCCACTCCTCCAAGCAGACCCAGGGCTGCAACTTCTGGAATTGGCATAGGGTGGCAAAAGCAGCTGGAGGTTAGCCAACATGAATGAGCAGCAACGGCCCCTCATTAAGGGTGGTTCTGTTGCTGGGTGCAGAGTCCTGAGCCTCTTGCTTGACCCTGCCTCTGCTTGTAAGTTTCTTAATGGCTTATCCTGATGAAACACAGCAGGACCCTATGGAGTCTTCCTAGAACAGACACCGCCCTCTCCACCACATGTTATCTGCCTGCCTCTTGTCTGTAGAAAAAACTTCAGCAAAAGAACAAATTTAATAAGAGAAGTGAGAAATTGCAGAAGCAAAAAGGTAGTCAAACAGGATGGTATAATGATAATCATTCAGTTCAGTTCAATCGCTCAGTCATGTCTGACTCTTTGGGACCCCATGAATTGCAGGACGCCAGGCCTCCCTGTCCATCACCAACTCCCGGAGTTCATTCAAATTCATGTCCATTGAGTCAGTGATGCCATCCAGCCATCTCATCCACTGTCATCCCTTTCTTCTCCTGCCCCCAATCTCTCCCAGCATCAGAGTCTTTTCCAATGAGTCAACGCTTCGCATGAGGTGGCCAAAGTACTGGAGTTTCAGCTTTAGCATCATTCCTTCCAAAGAACACCCAGGACTGATCTCCTTTAGAATGGACTGGTTGGATCTCCTTGCAGTCCAAGGGACTCTCAAGAGTTTTATCCAACAGCACAGTTCAAAAGCATTAGTTCTTCAGCACTCAGCTTTCTTCACAGTCCAACTCTCACATCCATATATGATCACTGGAAAAACCATAGCCTGACTAGGTGGACCTTTGTTGGCAAAGTAATGTCTCTGCTTTTGAATATGCTATCTAGGTTGGTCATAACTTTCCTTCCAAGGAGTAAGCGTCTTTTAATTTCATAGCTGCAATCACCATCTGCAGTGATTTTGGAGCCCCCCAAAATAAAGTCTGACACTGTTTCCACTGTTTCCCCATCTAGTTCCCATGAAGTGATGGGACCAGATGCCATGATCTCAGTTTTCTGCATGTTAAGCTTTAAGCCAACTTTTTCACTCTCCTCTTTCACTTTCATCAAGAGGCTTCTTAGTTCCTCTTCACTTTGTGCCCATAAGGGTGGTGTCATCTGCATATCTGAGGTTATTGATATTTCTCCCGGCAATCTTGATTCCAGCTTGTGCTTCTTCCAGCCCAGTGTTCCTCATGATGTACTCTGCATATAAGTTAAATAAGCAGGGTTACAATATACAGCCTTGACATACTCCTTTCTCTATTTGGAACCAGTCTGTTGTTCCATGTCCAGTCCGAACTGTTGCTTCCTGACCTGCATATAGGTTTCTCAAGAGGCAGATCAGGTGGTCTGGTATTCTCATCTCTTTCAGAATTTTCCACAGTTTATTGTGATCCTCACAGTCAAAGGCTTTAGTCAATAAAGCAGAAATAGATGTTTGTCTGGAATCATTAAACAAAGTCAAAGACTTTAGACCCTTCTTAAGGATTATAGGTAATAGTCTGAGCCATGTTCTGTGAGCTGTCTTATAGGTACTGAAACTCCCAGCAGGTGGAAGAAGTTAACTACATAGTGACCAGACTGTGGCCATGACACAGCTGCCACAATTCCAAGTAATGGGTACAAATTGACCCTGGAACCAAAGATGAACTGTACTGAAAACAATCAAGATGACATTGATCAGACCACTGCATGACTGATTTCAAGATGACCATCAGACCCTGTTGTGCTGTTTCTGCATGTATTAGATTGGTGCAAAAGTAATTGCAGTTTGGCATTGTTGAAATTTGCTATCTAATATTGGAATACATCCTTAAATAAATGTAGTTATGTTACATACCATTTTAATGTGCATTTCTTGCTCTATGTTTTTTACTAATGACTTACTACTTTCTTTTATTTTATATGTATTTTAGACTATGGAAATGATGTTAGACAAAAAGAAAATTTGAGTGATTTTCTTATTTGAGTTCAAAATGGGTCATAAAGCAGGAGAGACAACTTGCAACATCAGCAGTGTGTTTGGCCCAGGAACTGCTAACAAATGTACAGTGCATTGGTGGTTCAAGAAGTTTTGCAAAGGAGATGAGAGCCTTGAAGATGAGCACAATGGCCAGCCATTGGAAGTTGACAAACAACAGTTGAGAGCCATTGTTGAAGCTGATCCTCTTACAACTACGTGAGGAGGTGCCGAAGAACTCAACGTTGACCATTTGGTCATTTGGCATTTGAAGCAAATTGGAAAGGTGAAAAAGTTCAATAAGTGGATGCCTCATGAGCTGACTATAAATTAAAAAAAATCATCATTTTGAAGTGTCATCTTCTCTTATCCCGCACAACAACAATGAACCATTTCTCAATTGGATTGTGACGTGCAATGAAAAGTGGATTTTATATGACAACCGGCAATGACTAGCTCAGTGATTGGACCGAGAAGAAGCTTCAAAGCACTTCCCAAAGCCAGACCCTTTTAGCACCATAAAAGGGATCATAATCACTATTCGGTTATCTGCTGATCCACTAGAGCTGACCCACTGTGACACTGGATCAGCAGACCAGTATCAGTGGTGGATCAGCTGGTCAGCTGATCTGACCCGCTACAGCTTTCTGAATTCCGGTGAAACCATTACACCTGAGAAGTTTGCTCAGGAAGTCAATGAGATGCACTGAAAACCGCATTGCCTGCAGCCAGCATTGTTCAACAGAAAGGGCCCAATTCTTTTCCACAATAACACCCAACCATACATTCCACAAACAATGCTTCAAAAGTTGAACAAATTGGGCTACGAAGTTCTGCCTCATCTACCATATTCACTTGACTTCTCGCCAGCCAACTACTATGTCTTCAAGCAGTTCAGAAACTTTTTGCAAGGCAAACACTTCCACAACCAGAAGAAGGCAGAAAATGCTTTCCAAGAGTGCATCGGATCCCAAGGCTCAGGTTTTTATGCTACAGGAATAAACAAATGTTTCTTGTTGGAAAAAATGTGCTGATTATAATGGTTTTGATTAATAAAGATGTGTTTGAGCCTAGTTGTAATGATTTAAACTTCAAGGTCCAAAGCTGCAATTGCTTTTGCACCAACCTAATAACCTCTCCCTCTGCCTGTGCATCCCTGAAGCTCCCTTTCAAAGCTCTTGCCATCTGATTGGTGGGGGGATTGGCCTTTGGATATGAGTGTGCTTTCTCTGCAGGTCGCAGGCCTCCACAATAAAGCAAGCTTTTCTTTCTACTAACACTTGCCTCTGAAATATTAGCTTTCAATGATGAGCATCAGACTGCAGTTCAGTAGCACTGATACTAAACAGTTTCTGGGGGTGGTGACCACATGAAAGAAAGACTGTGAAATGTGCAAAAGTGATGTTGTAGTTCTCAGAGGTGCCTGTGGAACCAGAATTGCCTTTCACATGACAGTCACTGGGGTTTCCTAAGCATTATTCCCATGTAGAGAGTTCTGGTCACTGAACCAAAGGAGCTGGCCTCGGGAGTAGTGGTCACTCTACATCATGAGCCAAGGGGGCCACAGTACCCCTGGATCCTTGTCCACCCCATCCTTCCTAATTTCCTTTACAAGACCTGTACTAAGTTCCTGTAACAAGTTACCACAAACTAGGTTGCTTAAAACAATAGGAATTATTATGTTTTCCCCAGAGTTCTGAGTGCTAGAACCCCAAATCTAAGCTGAGTTTTCTCCTTTTGAGGTCTCTCTCCTTGGCTTCCAGAAGCCTCTTCCCTCTCGCCAGGGGGGTGTCCATACTTTCTCATAATATAACATTCTGAAAAAAATAAAATACCCTTTCTCCAAATACAGTCACATTCTGAGATCCTGGGAGTTAGGACTTCAGCATATGAATTTGGGGTGGTGATGACACAGTTCAGCCCACAATAGGGGCAACAATTTAACCCACTATAGAAGAGGTTACCATTAACATTTCATCCTATTAGTCTATGCATCACTTATGTTAATATTGTATCTGGTGCTGCATGAAGAACTTTAAAACACATTAGCTCATTTTATCTTTTAAGGTAGCTAGGATAGGGATTATTATTCTGCTTTTATAAATGATAACAGTAAGGTCTCAAGACTCAGTGACTTGCCCAAGTTTATAAACAGTTTATAAATTAAGTTTATAGATTAGTCAAAGTAGCAAAGACTTTTGTAACTCCTGACTTTATTATTTTCTTTTTTTAAACTATTCATTTTCAATTTTGATGTACCCTTATATTTTATTTTATTACCCTTATATTTTGTATATATTTCTTGTAAATAGCATAAGGTTGAATAGTGTTTCTAGCCTGAAAATTTTGTCTTTTAATTGAGACACTTTGTTCATTTTATTTAATGTGATTACTGGCATATTTAGGATTAAAGCTATCATTTTACATTAGCCCGCCCTGTTAAAAATCTAAAATTAATCAATATTTTTACCCTCTTTGTGATGGTGGGAAAGTTGCTCAGTCATGTATGACTCTTTGTAACCCCATGGAATAGTCCATGGAATTTTCTAGGATAGAATTCTGGAGTGAGTAGCCATTCCCTTCTCCAGCAGATCTTCCCAACCTGGGGATTGGACCAAGATGTCCCGTATCGCAGGCAGATTCTTTCCCAGCTGAGCCACCAGGGAAGCCCAAGAATACTGGACTGGATAACCTATCCCCTTTCCAGGGGATCTTCCTAACTTAGGAATCGAACCAGAGTCTCCTTGATTGAAGGTGGATTCTTTACCAGCTGAGCTACCAGGGAAGCCACACAGGGACACTTTGAGGGCTGCTAGTTCATCTGTTTGCTTTCCTTCTGATTTGTCACATATTGTATTCTGTCTTTATAAACCCCTAGGTATGATTACTTATCACACATCAGTCATGGTTTTAACCTTCTCAAAGACTGCGATTGTTTTACAGAGTTGAGGTTCCCTTGTATATCATTAATTTTTTCTACTCATTTCTTCTTCCTATGGGTCCCTCCCAAGGGAGATTATTTTGCTTATGACTGAAGCACAGTCTTTGGAATTTCCTTTCATGATAAAGTGTTGGTTGCAAAATCTTTCAGTTTTTGTTTGCTTGTTTACTTATGTTCTTATTTCTCCCTCATTTTTAAAAGACACTTTTCCCCTAATATAGAATTTCAGGATAATGGTTGTTTCTTTGTTGTAATGAAGATGACATTTCTCTGCCCTCCAAGTGCCATCATTTTGGTGAAAAGTCAGCAGTTAGTCTAGACCTTCTTTGAGGGAATCTGCATTTCCCTTGCCCCACATTCCAGCTTAATTTTTTTTTTCTCTTTGTCTTTGATATTCTGCAGTTTCTCTATGTTGTACCTAAAGGTAGGTTTCTTTTTACTTATCTTGAGCTTTTGAATATGTGGATTCCTGTCTTTCAACAGGTTTGGGAAATTGTCAGCCTGTTTCTTCAAATATTGCCTCAATTCCATTTCTTCTCTCCTCTCATTCTGAAGAATTGACAGATTGGGCTTCACCAAAATTAAAATAGTTATTCATCAAATAACACCACTAAGAAAATGAACATTCAAACCACACACTGGCAAAACATGTATCTGACAAAGGATCGGTGTCCAGGCTATATAAAAATCTAAAATTCAATAACAAAGACTAAAATGCAATAAAGTGGGCAAAATATTTTTAACAGACACTTCACAAGAGAACATAAATGGATAAAATAAGCATATAATCATGCTATTACAATGGCTATTGTAACAAATAGAACAAAATAACAAGTACTGGCAAGAATATGGAGAAATTAGAATTCTCATGCATTGCTAATGATAATGTAAAATGGTATGGCCACTATGGGAAATATTATGGCAACTTCTAAAAAAATTAATGTTAGAATTACCATCAGACATGGCAATTCTACTTCTGAATATATACTCCAAAGAAATAAAAGTCAGGGATTCAGAGCTATTCACACACCCATATTCATTGCAGCATTATTCCCAATAGGCAAAAGGTAGAAGTGGCCCGTGTCCGTTAACGAGGGTTAGGTAAACGAAGTGTGGTGTATATGTACAATGGAATATTATTTACTCTTAAAAGGGAAGGAGATTCTGACCCTACAGCATGGATGAGCCTGAAGACATTATGCTAAGAGAAGTAAGCCAGTCACAAAAGAACAAATATTGTACTATCCTGCTTATAGGATGCCCCTAGAGGAGTCAAACTCATAGAATGTAGAATGGTGACTGTCAGGTTCTGGGGAGAGGGGAATGGAGAATTATCATTTAATAGAATTTATCATTTAAAAACAGAATTTCAGCTTGGGGAGATGAAAAGTTTCTGTGGATGGATGGTGGTGATGGTTAGACAACAATGTGAATGTACATAATGTGCAGAACTGTACACTTACAGACATTTAAAATGCTAAATTTAATGTTATATGTTTTTACCACAATTGAAAAAAATGATAAGCATATGAAAAAGTGCCCAATGTTTTTAGTCATCGGATAGATGCAAAATAAAAGAGCAATCAGATACTACTATATACTCATCATGTGGTTAAAATGAAAAAGATTGCACTAAAATTTTGTCAAGTATGTGGAGCAACTGGAATTCATACTCTGGGAATTGTAAACCGGTGCAGCCATTTTGGGGAACATTTGGTAGTTTCCTATAAAACTAAACATACTGCTGCTGCTGCTGCTAAGTCACGTCAGTTGTGTCCGACTCTGTGCAGCCCCATAGACGGCAGCCCACCAGGCTCCCTGTCCCTGGGATTCTCCAGGCAAGAACACTGGAGTGGGTTGCCATTTCCTTCTCCAGTACATGAAAGTGAAAAGTGAAAGTGAAGTCGCTCAGTTGTGCCCGACCCTCAGCGACACCATGGACCCACCAGGCTCCTCCGTCCATGGGATTTGCCAGGCAAGAGTACTAAACATACACCTGCTCTAATACCTGATAGTGCTACTCCTAAGAATTTACCCAGTGAGATTAAAAATATAGTCACCAAAGGACTTACACAAGAATGCTAATAGCAACTTATTCATAGTAATACAATCTGGAAATAGACCAGGTGTCCATCAATAGACATATGGATAAACAATCATGTACAGCTGTATCATGGAATATTATTTGGCAATAAAGAGGAACAGACTATAGATGCATGTAACAACATGAATGGGTTTCTTTTTCCTAAGTGCAAAAGAAATTTACACAGAAACATATGTACTGTTGAACATAACTTAGCAACTGCACAACAAATATATACAGTGATATTCCATTCATATAATATTCTAGAATAGGTAAAGCTAGTCTATGGTATAGCAAAATATCAGAGCAATGGTTGCCTCTGGGAGTGGCATGGACATTGAAAAGTGGTATGAGGGGATTTTTTGGAATAATGGAAATGTTCTATATCTTGATACAGGTTGGGATTACAAAGGTCAAATACAGTGACTGTATGATTAAGATCTGTCCATTTCATTTTATGTACATTTTAATCAAAAAGAACAATTGCAAGCAAAATATAGAATGTCAGAAATTCTGATACTTTCTATATTAATTTTTTTTTGCATTTTTCTTTGTAGGATGTATATCTGAATTACATCTGAGTTACATAGGATAATTTCCTCTAATTGATCTTTCAATTTGCTTCTCACTTACTTAATCTATTGTTAAATCCTTTTGTTCAGTTTTAAATTTCTAGTATTGAATTTTTAACTTTTAGAAAAAAATTTTTTAATGCATATATTTTTGATTAAATGACACTTGCTTTATAATATTGTGTTGGCTTCTGCCATACGTCATCATGAATCAGCCATAGAACTTTTAGAAAATTTTAAAAATTATTTTACTACTTTTCAAATTCACTAAGTCATATGTTTATAGTTTTCTGCTTCCTGTGGATATTTGTTACCTTGCCTCTTACTTCTTTAACAGAGCAAGCGTGTGAATCTACCAGTCCTAGTGGCTGAAGTCTTGGAGTCTGGGTCTGTTACCTACCATTTTGGTTCTTACTCTTACTACCCTTTCCTGTGTGTACTTGACAGCACTGTGTTCAATGTCTCTGAAGAAACCCAGAACAAAGGTGATTGTCTTCGGAAAGGATTGTGTTTACTTCTGCCAGGGATCGCCTAGGATACTACTAATCTGAGATGATGTGGAACTAAATCCATAGGTCTCTTGGCCCCCGTAGATGACATGGGCTGCAAATATATGAGACAGCTCAGCCTGATTTTACAGTTTCCCAGGAATCTGCACCCCATGCCACTGGCAGGCACTCAGCACTAAGGCCCCTGGCTTTTCAGATCCTTGAGTTCCATATGGGCAGGGCTTACTCCTGGCTTACTCCAACATGCTTACCCATGGTGTAGGCTTCAGGGTCCCAGCTTTATGAGGGAGGTACCAAGTTTTGCAAAACTTTTAGCCCTCAAATGCAAAGTAAATGAGATAAGCAAACATTCTTGGGGCAAGAGCTCTTTCTAGAATCACTGGCCTTGCTGGCTCCCATCAGATTCTGGACTAATTTTTTACTTCCTTGTCAGCTCTTCAGTGCCTGTAAGATGTTCAAAATACTTGATCTGACTTTTTAGTTGTTTTCCATAGGAGTGTTGTTCCAAGAACTCAGCCTGTCATATTCCCTAAAAATAGAATTCAACATCTCTCACTGCACAAGCCTGGCTTTGGCCACCCCTGAAATGCAGCTCAAATCTCACACACAGGCTTAAGAAATTCTGCCCCAAATTCTGTTGCCTTATTTTAAAGCTGTTATTTTTTTTCCCCAGGGCCTAAAAATGCACTGGGTATGAAAACTGCCAAGGATGACAGGGCACCAACTGGGAGGCAGAGCTGCCTGGAGCCCTGAAGCCCAGCACTAATGTGCCATGTGTCAGCAGGGACCCACTGGACCGGGGGAAAATGAAGGGCAAAGGATCAAAGCAACTCGCTCAAAGTGATAAATCACCATGATGCTTTCTGTAGAGGGGATGACAGA
>NW_011494662.1:23590-26509 GCF_000754665.1 Bison bison bison | reverse complement strand
ACTGTGATTTATACGTGTTTGTGCTATGTTAATATTAAAAATACTTAAGTGAAAAATGAAAAAAAAATTAGTAGAGAAAAGCCCCTTCTATACTCACAGCCCTGAATGGTATTTCCAGCAGCAGATATGGGTTTGGGCAGATCCATTTGCAGCCAAAGGAGTGGTGGGAAGCAGGGAAACTGAGCCCGACAGAGGAGCTTAGGACTTTGGGCTGGGCCAGCAGTCAGAGGATGGCTGTGTCCAGCATGATCCCAAGGCAGCCTCTGCTAAAGGGACTAAGCCTGTTTCTTCCATTTCTTCAGTCTGAGCTCCTGAGTGGGCTGGGCAGATAGCACTGGGAAAAGCATCTCTGAGTTCCAGCCCTGGCTCAGTGGTTGACTTTGGTTTCCATGGGTAACAGCAGTGGGGAGCTCTGCTCAAGGTGGTCCCCATTCCTCTGATAGCCTGCAATCCTGCTCCCCTCTAACTCCTCCTGCCTGGGACCCCAGGATAGGAAGGGAAGGCTGTTCTGAAGCCCTCAGGATGAAGGAGAAGGGGATGAACCAAGAAGATGAGACTCCAGTGCTCTAAAGAGTTTCTCCAACTCCAAGTTCTCTATTAAGTTCTGAAAAGTCTCCATTTGCACTTTGCCCTTCTTAAGCCAGAGCACTCGTAATTCTGCTCTCTCATCTCCATTCATCCACACATATTTATTGAATGTCTCTTTTATTGAGGCACTGAGAGGTACTGTGTGGGGTAAGTACATTGCACTTGAACTTCTCCAGTAAATGCTTTAAAAGGATGCCTTAGATGTTTCCCAGCTCTTAAAGGTTCTCTGTAGTCTAGGTTTTCCTCTGAGCTTTGTTTCTGGCCTCTAGTGTGGGTGCAGGGTAGGCAGGTGGAAAGCTAGACCCCAGGCAGCCTGTGTGCTGGGATCACCAGGGGCACCCAGAACTTGCCTCCTTTCAGAGAAACTATTTATTTCTTCCTATACTGCCCTGGCTGTGGAGGCCAGGAATTCAAAAGCTGGGGATGTAGCAGCCATAGGGCATATCTCGCTTCCATGGGAAGATACACAGTGTTCCAGCGGGGCTTGGAGGTGCCCTCACAGCCGAGCCTCCTCAAGTCTCTGTGCCCCCTCCCCAGCACCTCCCTGGCTGCTCCCTAGTCCCAGACCTGCACTGGGTGGTCATATTTTTTCCAAAGGGCAATCCAGGCACCGTGAGGCAAACAGATTTGTTCCCGGCCACAAGAGAGCACAGGGTCATGATTCGTTCACAGCCAAGGAAGTGTCCTTTTTCTCCACTTGTCTTCCTGGTTATCCAAGGACAAAGGTGTGGGGCCGTTGGTCCCTCAGCTGGAGGAGCCAAGGCATCTAACATCAAGTCTTGATTATTCTTTAGCTCATTTTCCAAAAGCACCCAGAACTCTGTCACTCCACTCTGGCACACCCTGCAGCTATCAATCAATTTGCTGATTTACTCAGTAAACATTTACTGAACTTCTACTATGTGCAAGCACTGTGCTGGGAGACAAGGAGGCCAACTGGACAGTCTTGGTCTTAGCTTCAGGGAGTCGTGTAGGAGACCAAATTTATCAGTTGTTGTTCAGTCGCTCAGTCATGTCTGACTCTTTTCGACCCCATGGACTGCAGCACACCAGGCTTCCCTGTCCTTTAATATCTTCTGGAGCTTGCTCAAACTCACGTCCATAGAGTCAGTGATGCCATCCAACCATTTCATCCTCTGTCGCTTCCTTCTCCTGCCTTCAATCTTTCCCAGCATCAGGGTCTTTTCCAGTGAGTTGGCTCTTCGCATCAGGGGGCCAAAGTATTGGAATTTCAGCTTCAGCATCAGTCCTTCCAATGAATATTCAGGGTTGATTTCCCAGGTCAGAATTCATCAGACTATGATACAAATGGATGTAAGTCTGTCCATTTGGCACAGGCTACAAGAGGCATGGCAGGTGACAATATAGAAGCCAAGGGGGATGGGTTTCTGAGCAAGCATCTTTGAGGTACTTTGAAGATGAGGAGGAGGCAGCAGGTGAACTGGGGAGGCTGGAGGTTCTCCACCAGCAGAGAGGTGGGTGTGGCTGGGTGTGGGGGTGGGAAGAGTGGTGGGCAGCAAGGGTACAGAGGGAGGTGGACACAGCCTGAAGATCCACCACCTCTGAGTGTATATTTTCTCTTTATTCTAAGAGTGATGGAAAACCATGAAACTGTTTCAAGCAGAGAGAGAAGGGGAAGCTGCATTGCTGGGGCAGAAAGGGGTTCCAGGATGCCTCTTGGGCCTCTGACTTACCCGTGGATGCCCACTGAAGCAATGGCTCCTGGAGTTTGTGAGCTGTGGCTCATGTGGGAGCCAGGTAGATTGGTGGTCCCAGGCAGGAGGGGTCCTGGCCTTGAGTGGATGCAGCCTAGACCCTGAGGGGAGGTGCAGCCCTGGCCTTGAGACAGGGGTACACGCTGGGTCCCAGGATGGGGTTGCAGCCTGGACCTTGAGAAGGGGGTATACAGTCTGAGTCCTGAGGCGGGAGTGTGCTATGGGCTGCAGCCTCTCACTTTCTCTCATTCCATTCTGAAACGTTCTCTGTAGAAAATTCAGAAAAACCACAGGAAAATGAGGATTTGTGCTGTTTTCCTCCCATCTCCAGGCACTGAAGCAAGGAAACCGTAAATGATAAATGAGCCTTGGAGAAACCTGCCTCAAATAGCACTGCTTTATCCAGGGTTTGTTCAGAGGGGCCTGGGGGGCGGGGTGGAGGAGGAGGGAGGGGGAGGGGAGGGACGGCAGCTGTCTGTCCTGCCCGCCGGCTGCAAGGAGTCAGCCCCCACCACCTGCCTCTATTTTTATATCAGTGCTTGTTCATATCTAGTGGGTTGAATCAGCCTCCCAGTGGTGGAGGGGAATTATGAAGCCATCCCTCTCTCTTGCAAGA
>NW_011494662.1:22958-23490 GCF_000754665.1 Bison bison bison | reverse complement strand
GCAAGATATTCATCTTTTCCCTGGTCTGCGGTGCCCCTGCCAGGCCGTCAGAGCTGTGGGGACAGAACAGAGAGTCAGCCCGGACACCAGCTTGGATTTGGCAGCGAACGAATCCAGCACGGTGGCAGCTGCAGGGGGGCTGGGTGGAAACTGTGCCGCCCGGCGACGTGACGGCCTCAGTGAACAGTGGTGGATAACAGACTCCAAGAAACCCTCAGAAACTCAGGCAGGAGCCTGGGGTTGGCAGTCAGATGCCCGAGGAGCCTCCCTCCGCTGGGCAGTGCCACCTCCTGCAAACCCGTGGCGTCTGTGAGCCCCCTTCTGGTCTGTGCGAGGGAGCAGCGAACCCAGCCCTGCAGGGTGGGAGGATCTCAGCAAATCACTAGTTCTTCCTCTTCGCTGTGTCTTGAGAAGAGCTCTGCGCACTAGCCTAGCTCTGTGACGGGTACAGGAGCCTGAGGTCACTGGCAGGGGTCAAGGGCTAGAGGTGCTCTGCCATGTCCCTTTGAGCCCCTCTGGGGCTCAGCCTCGG
>NW_011494662.1:22654-22858 GCF_000754665.1 Bison bison bison | reverse complement strand
ATGGAGAAGGCAATGGAACCCCGCTCCAGTACTCTTGCCTGGAAAATCCCATGGATGGAGGAGCCTGGTGGGCTGCAGTCCATGGAGTCGCTGCCTGGAAAATCCCATGGATGGAGGAGCCTGGTGGGCTGCAGTCCATGGAGTCGCTAAGAGTTGGACACAACTGAGAAACTTCACTTTCACTTTTCACTTTCATGCATTGGA
>NW_011494662.1:22081-22554 GCF_000754665.1 Bison bison bison | reverse complement strand
CAGGGATGGGGGAGCCTGGTGGGCTGCCGTCTATGGGGTCGCACAGAGTCGGACACGACTGAAGTGACTTAGCAGCAGCAGCAGCAGCAGGGGTTCAGCCTGCACTCAGGTAGAACAAGATCATCTCTTAGAGGTCATAGCTTCTCTGAGGTCCTGTACTTTCAACCTCTTGTTTATTTGGTGCATCCAGTCAGAGGCTGCTACTGGTCCCTGGCTCCTGAAGTTAGGTGTTTGCATCAAATCACAGCATGAATATTGCTAGCCTGGGGTCTAGAGGCCCTTGGAAGACGGAGTCAGGGTTGACTTTCATTGGCAGCGAAGGGGTAGGCTGGGAACAATGCTCCCTCTCGCACGCTCTGTGGTCTGGGTGCCAGCCCCACCAGCTCCCAAGCTTCCAGGCCTGGTGAACAGCCATGAGTCTCGGATCTCCCCTCTGATGTTCCAAGCGCAAACCTGGTGGCCCAGGCCCCGGG
>NW_011494662.1:13411-21981 GCF_000754665.1 Bison bison bison | reverse complement strand
AGGCCCCGGGCCTGCTTGTCCCCTAAGGCTAGGGCTAGCCAGGCTGACCCTGACCTGGAGCAGCGCAAAGCCCTAAGGGTCACAGCCACAGAGCAGGCACCTGGCCACTGGCACAGCCTCTCCTTTTGGGGACTCCGGGGCAGGCAGCTGTCCTCCCCTTCACACACTCCACCTGACCCTAGAAGGAAGCAGAGGGACAGCGACAAGTGGCCAGTTTTTCCCCTTTCTCCTTGGACACTGTGTGTCCTCCCCTTCCTGTTGGGCATCTGGAAAGCTTGTTCTGCCCATGGCCCCAGTCGGCGGGCAAGGCATGGCCCCCAGGGAGAGGCAGTCGGGTCTTGAGCTCCTTGGAGGCTGTCCTTGGCTTCAGGTGCCTGGCCACGGTCTCGTTAATCTCAGGCACTCCACGGGAGTTGGGGCCGAGCCCCCAGAGTCCTGCCACTCCTCCTAGTGGGCTGGCTCTGGGGGGCTGCTGGCCCAGCGCTGGGTTGCTTCCCATAGTGACCTGTGGTTGGGAGGTCTTCCCTGCCCCCTGCCCCTGTGTCAAGGAGCTGCCAGCCCCAGAGGAAAGCTAGAAGTTTTCCATTTTGCAGATTGGAAAGTCAAGGTTGAGAGGTGATGATACAGTCTCAGGCTGCTGTTGTATATAGAAGCTGGTTATTTTTCCTGGGATGCATGGGGGAATGTGGTGGTGAGGATGGTGCACAAGCCTGGGACAGCCCTGGAAACAGTCAGGGTCCTTATGAGGAAGGATTAAAGGGGCACGACCCTCCTGCGTCCCCTCAGTCAGAGTCAGCTTTGAGGACAAAGCTACCATTTCCTTTAATGGGTTTGCTGTTTTCCCCTCTTCTAAGTGGCCTCTCTGCACTCTGTGCTCCTGCTTTGCCATTTCACAAGTTCATTACCGTTCAGTCTGGGCTGCAGCTTGGGGACAGGAAGGAGGGTGTGGGGGGAGCTGGCTTTCTGGGCCGCCTCAGTGACAGCTGGGCCGCATGCCTGCCATTCCCCCCAGCAGGCTCATTCTCTCGATATAGGGGCTGCTGGCACAGCCGGGGGCCTGGTTCCAAGGCCGGGTGCCCTGCTGCTTTAGGGCAAGGCCAGCAGGCCAGGCTGGGCGTCAGCTTTCCCTCTGTCCTTGCATGGCCAGGGCCCGCAGCCCGTGTTCTGATTTGTGTGTATTATTAGGTCTCAGGACTCCTGCAATCCTGGGCGATCCTCGGAGGGTGGGGCCCAGCCTGTCTGTGAAGGGAACGTGTCCCGGAACTTGCACTTTGTCGGGGGTCCTCCAGCTCACTTGAGAGGACAGGCTGACCAGCTCCTGCTGGCAGATTGAGAAGGGGCCTCGGGAGCTATCAGTGCCTTTTCTTGCTGTTCTGCCACCTGTCTCTGAGCTCCAGATGCTCAGCCATCCCCACCTGCACCCACTGCCTCCCAGGAGCTGGTTTCTGTTCTATAAACTAGTTCATGGCTGATGGAGGCTTCACTGCTTTCTTTCCCTGGTAACACTAGGGCATGTTTATGTTTACTGGGGCAATTAATGCCATGACTCTACAAAGAGAGTTAGTTTTTGAAATTGGGACTGCACTGCCCTGGTGGGCACAGAGGCACCCCGGTGCCCAGGCCTGGCCTGGCTGCTGAGTCCTGGGAAGGGACAGATGCCTGGACACTATTCCACAATGACTATGAGAGGGGAGAAGCTGAGCAGCTTTGCCATCAAGGGGATGGAGTGACAGGCCCTTCACTCTCTGCCTTCAACAAGGAAAGCTCACTGCCTGCTGCCTTGGGGGGTCAGAGCCAAGGCCAGGCCTAGTGGGCAAGTTTAGTTTGATTTGATTATCATTATTATTATTAATCTTTTGTTTACAGGCAAATAACTTCATTAACATTTGTTTCAAGGTTTATTCCCAGGCTTCTTCAGCTTAGTGAACTGTGGAGACTGAATTGTTTAAGCAAAGGGTGAAAAGAACTGCAGTGTCCAGGAGGCTTGCACTTAAAACTACTGGAGATCTAGATTTTATCAGATTCATGAACAAAAGTTTTAAAAGCAGCCATAACAGAATGGCAGCTCCCAGTTACATCCTCAGGTTTTGTCACCTTCTGATGTTGACTCAGTTCAGTTTGATTGGCTCTTGGAATTCTCCAGGAGATCTGATCCTTATCTTCACTCCTCACCTGGGTTTGAGCACAGGTGAGAAGCTGGTCCGGGGAGGCCGGGCTTGAGGCGGGAGCGGCAGGAGGAACCAGCCCTCAGGGTGTACGCCTCACGCTCATCCCTTGCCTGAGCCCGTGGTGAGACCCCTTCCCAGGGGGTGTCTCGGGGTGAGAACTGCAGCCTTTCTTCAGAGGGCACCTCACCCACAGCAGGCAGCCCAGAGGCCAGTCTCCCCTGGGCTCTCATGGCACCAGAGGCCCCACCTCCTCCAAGCACCCTCCACTGCAGATGTGGGCACTGGCCCCAGAGGGCACTGGGCACACATGTGGGCTCTTCCCCTGGCTCCTGGGGACAGTCCCTCCTGACTTTGTGCCCCTGAGTCTTATCTTCAGCTGAGAGGCTGAAGGGGCATGTGGGGCACTGTGGTCACTCCCCAGGGCCTCTCAGCCCCAGCCCTGAAATCCTGCCTGCCCTTCGACTCCAAGCTCAGGATTTGGTGGGCTCCTGAAGGCCCTCTCGACTATGGCAGTCCTGGTGGACCCTCCGCCCTGAGGGAGGAGATCTGCCTCCCTCCCTGCTCACAGCACCAGGGCCAGGGGCTTTTTTGTGTCCTCTGTCCTCTGCCTACCAGCGTGGGCCACCACGGTCACCAGCGTGTCAGAGGGAGAGGTGATGTTTGGGCCGCCCGGAGAAAAGCATCCTGGAGGGGGTGAGTGCAACATACATGGGTGTTGAATGCATTAGGGATTTATTATTAAAAACTTCAATTAGAGGTTTTTCAAAAAGGAACTTCTATTTTGGAAAAAGTTTAACTGTGAAGGGAAGTTTCCCTGGGAGGACATAGACTCCCGGGCATCATGTCTCCCCCTCCCTCCGGTTACGCTTCTGTTTCCTGGAACATTTGTCATTCTTGGCAACCAGCCTTAGTGCGATGCTATCACCCACTCCAGGCTTTCTCTGGCTTTCTCCGGTTCTCCCTCTGCTGCCCTCATTTTGCTCCAGGATGGACAGTACATCGCACAGGGTTATCACATTTATTTCCTCTGTTCTGCCCTCTTTTTGCTCCAGGACGGACAGTGCATTGCACAGAGTTGTCACATTCATTTCCTCTGGTCTGTGACAGTTTCTCAGTCTTGTTTCTTGTGACCGCAACAGTTTTGAGGAGTTGTGGTCAAGTACTTGGTAGAAGGTGCTTCAATTTGGGTTATGCCGGTGTTTTCCTCACAATCAGGCTTGGGTTATGGGTTTTGGAAAGAGCATGGCACATGGCTGAGGGCTGCCCAACAGTGTTTTCCACCCCGGGGGACTATTCCCACTGTCCCCACAATATTCTTTGGCTCCCAGGCGTAAAGGAAGGGGGTGAAGCGCCAGCCCCCTGGAGTGGGCGTTGTATCCATATACTGTCAGAAACCCTTTGTAAAGAGCAGCGGCCCCTTCTCACCCATTTACATACTTATTCAATCATGATTTTCATTAGTATGGATTTTATATATGTATATATATAAAACTATGTATATATAGTTATTTTGTACTTTGGGTTATAATCCAATACTACATTATTTATTCTGGTGTTCACATCCTTCTGGATTTGGCGATAGAAACTCTTTCAGGTTGGATAAGATAGTAGGAAATACATGTATTTTTGGTCCCTGCCACAGGTTCCTGGCACAGAGCTCCTAAGATCCTTGTGATTTCCTGAGTGATATCTTCTGTTCTAGTGAGGTGACTTTGGGGAGTGCTTCTGAGTAAGGCCGGGTCACCAGCAAGATCCAGGCAGGATGAGAATCCCGGAATTGTCAGCCCCGTCCCCCATTGAGAAGAGCTGAAAGTGGAGTTGATGACCCATCAGAAATGGCAGCCTGCTCCAGTGTTCTTGCCTGGAGAATCCCATGGGCTGAGGAGCCTGGTGGGCTATAGTCCACAGGGTCATAAAGAGTCGGCCATGACTGAAGCGACTTAGCACACACATGACTTATGATGAAGTTTTCATAAAGCCCAGGAGGCTGGGTCATTAGAGCCCACAGGGAGGGGCCCACAAGGTGCTGTCTTGACCCCAGGATCCTAAAAAATGTGGTCTTCACTTCTGTAGGAGAAGCCTAGCCCAGGCTCTCGCCCAGCACAGTCCTGTCCATCTCTGCCGTCGTAGCGGAGCTTTGCCTTCACCTCTCGGGACATTGGAATGACCAGTCACCAGCCACATGGCCAGTCTGCTGCCAGCCCCGCCCCTCTGCATGGGCATAGAAGGGCTGCACCGCCTGGGCCTGAGGCCCCCTCTGCAAGTCGGGACAGAAGGCACATCTGAACAATACGTGGGACTCAGAGATCTTGGAAGCCTCAAGACTGAAGGGAGAGCAAGAGACGTGACTATTGTAAAAATGAATTATAACTCCCTTCTGTTCAGACCTGGTGCAGGTGGGGCTGGTGGAGGGCACTCCAGGCTGGGGCTGCATCAGTGCTGATCCCGGAGGGAGCAGTGCTCCCAGGGAGGGAAACAGAATGTGAATCAGAAGCAGGCAAGGCAAGGTAGCAGACACTTATTGGGTACCCACTGTGTACCTAGCACTGTGACCAAGTGGGGAGACGGCAAAGGAAGAAGAGACATCCTTCCTGCCCAAGGAGCCCACTGTTTCTGAAAGAAAGAGGCATGGGAAACCACCCTGTTAGTAGGGGTGCTGGCCAGGGATACCTCCATGGGCCCACCTCCTGGAGACCGAGTCCAAGGTCCCCTGCCTGCCACTCTTATTGCAAGCTCCCAGGGAATCTTCAAAGAGGTATGAAGGGAGGAGCACATGCCCTGTGCTGGGCCCTTCTGCTTTTGCCTCCAACAGCAGCAGGCCAGGCAAATGGGACTCCTTACCTGTTCCCTTGGAAGCAGAAAAGTCTACAGTGAGGTGACACTGAGGACAAATTGTCCCCAAAGATGTCCATGTGCTAATCCCCAGGACCTGTGATGCTGGTACCATATATGTCCAAGGAGACCACAGTTTTGACTAAGGAAAGGGCCTTGAGAAGGGAAAGTTATCCTGGATTATCTGACTGGGCCCAGTGTAGTCATAGGAGTCCTTATGGGAGGGAGGCAGGGATTCAGAGTCAGACAAGTGATCATGGGAGTGATGCAATTCCAGCAGGGGACCAGGACCCAAGGAAGACAGGCAGCCTCCAAGGAAACGGCCACTCCCACCAGGAGGAGCACAGCCCTGCTAACAGCCTTCTCAGACTTCTGGCCTCCAGAAATGCCAAATGGTGATAGGAAACTAACACAAGTGCTTTATGAAAAATGACCCTTTCTAGGGCTGACTTCCTTCTCAGCCTAGACCACAGGTTGTACAGAAATGATGGAAACCGTGTTGTGAAGTGGACTGATTTCTTTGGGGTCTGTGTGAGGGATTGACACTGGGCTCCCACCACCTCCACGTCAAAAGCACATTGATAATGTGCATCCACTTTACTCAGATGGAAGCAGACTTGCTTTCTGTTCTCTTTTCGAAGGTAGTAATTATCTGCCTTTGCTATTTAGAGCCTCTTCATTTCCTGCATATCAGGATGACAACAATACCCCGCAGGCAGACCCTCTGCTGCCTGAGGGTTTATTTTCACACATTGCTTTTCCCTTCTCAATAACAAAGTGTCTCGAGGGAGAAGCAGCTCGGTGGAGCCGGGCATGCAGAATGGTGACATTTCTGTGTGCACGTGTATGTGAGGGTGTGGGTGTCATATGCTCTTGCCTTTCCAGAAATAGGTGGACTGAATTTTCCACGAGATTTGAGGAAGCCTTGAAACAACAAACCCGCTACTCTCTGTGCACTCTAGCTGATGTCACACTTAACGAGGACTACGTTACGTCCCTTTGGGGAGGGCTCCCTGCAGGCAGAACCTTCCACAGATGGAGGTCCCTGGGCATGTCACAGATGTGCCGTGAGGAAGCCAGCAGAGCCTATGCCCCATGGCCTGCCGTTCACGATGGCGCTCAGACAGTAGCCCTGCACATCATACAGCATCTTAAACCTATTCTCAGTTCACAACTGAGAGCCGCTTCTTCATCTGTGAGAGATATGGCAGGGACTGCACTGGGCTCCTTGTCTAAGGTGGTGGTGAGGCAGGTTTCTGGTAGAAAGCCAGGTGGTTGTCAGATGCCTCACTCACCTCACCCTGGAGCCTATAACTCAATCTGGATTACCTGTGTCTTGTATCCTTTTTGACTGAGGGATGCTCCATTAATTTTCAACAAAATTGCAAGACTACTGCATGCAAGAGAATAAACTTGGACCCCTACCTTACACCAACACAAAATCAGACATAAATCTAAATGCAAAAGCTAAAATTATAAAAATTTTAAAAGAAACATGGCAATAGATCTTTGTGTGATGGAATAGGTGATGGATTCTTAGATATGACACCAAAGGCACAAGTCACAAAAGAAATAGGTAAATTGGACTTTATCAAAGTGAAAAACTTTTTTCCAAGTTCTGTGTCTTCTTTTTTCTTTAACTGAGATATAATGGACATAGACTTACATATATTTACAATTTTTTTCTTATAACAAGACCTTTTAAGATCTACTTTCTTAGCCAACATACAATAGAGCATTATTAACTATAATGACCATCTGTACATTACATCACTAGGACTTATTTATTTTACAACTAGAAGTTTGTACTGTTTGACTACCTTCATCCATTTCACCTTTCACCCCTCAACCCCTGCCTCTGGCAACCACTAATCTGTACTCTGTATCTATGAGTTCGATTTTATTTTGTATTTTTTTTTTACATTCTGCATTTAAGTGAGGTCACACAGTATCTGTATTTCTCTGTCTGACTTATTTTATTTAGCACAATACCCTCAAAAGATCATCTATGTTGTCATAAATGGCAGGATTGACTATTCTTATGGCTGAATAGTATTCCATAATTTTGTAATAGTCACATTCTCTTTATCCACTGATGGACTCTCAGGTGGCTTTCATGCTACCTACCGTAAATAATGTTGCAGTGCACATGGGGGTCCATATATCTTTTTGAGTTACTGTTTTTGTTTCCTTTTGGAAAAACACCTAGAATAGGAGTTGCTGGATCATATAGCAATTCTATTTTTAATTTTTTGAAGAAACTCCATACTATTTGCTATGGTAGCTGCAAAAATTTATATTCCCATCAACAGTGCACGAGGGATCTCTTTCTTGTCTTTTGAATAATAAACATTCCAAAAGGTGTGAGGTGATATCTCACTGTGGTTTTAATTGCATTTTACTGGTGATTAGTGATGCTGAGCATCTTTTCAAGTACCTGTTGGCCTTTTAATGTACTTACATGTTTTCTTTGGAAACATGTCTATTCAGATCCTCTGCCCATCTTTCAAACTGGATTGTCCATTTTGTTTGCTATTGAGTTTTGCATGTCATTTTATTTATTTTTATTTATTTATTTTTAATTATTTAATTAATTTATTTTACTTTACAATATTGTATTGGTTTTTCGATACATTGACTTGAATCCACCATGAGTGTACATGTGTTCCCCATCCTGAACCCCCCTCCCACCTCCCTCCCCACATCATCCATCTGGGTCATCCTAGTGCACCAGCCCCGAGCACCCTGTATTATGCATCAAACCTGGACTGGCAATTCATTTCACACATGATATTTTACATGTTTCAATGCCATTCTCCCATATCATCCCGCCCTCACCCTCTCCCACAGAGTCCAAAAGACTGTTCTATACATCTGTGTCTCTTTTGCTGTCTCGCATTCATGGTTATTGTTACCATCTTTCTAAATTCCATATATATGCATTAGTATACTGTATTGGTGTTTTTCTTTCTGGCTTACTTCACTCTGTATAATAGGCTCCAGTTTCATCCACCTCATTAGAACTGATTCAAGTGTATTCTTTTTAATGGCTGAGTAATATTCCATTGTGTATATGCACCACAGCTTTCTTATCCATTCATCTGCTGATGGACATCTAGTGCCGGGGACCAGCCCCAGCTGATCCAGGGTATTCGAAGGAGAGACGGCGTAGGCGAAGATCAGGAAACAACTGCTTAATTAAATGTTAATTAAGGATATAAAGAGTAATAGAATGAGGATAGCTCAGTGAGGAAATTCAGTGGAGAAAAGAGGCTGAAATAAGGATAGCTCAGTGAGGAAATTCAGTGGAGAAAAGAGGCTGAAATAAGGATAGCTCAGTGAGGAAATTCAGTGGAGAAAAGAGGCTGAATAATTCAGCCAGAAGGTAAGAGAAAGAACGACATGGGGAGACCAAGTTTCGGTGAACAAGGCCCCGCACTTTATTTTCCAAAGTAGTTTTTATACCTTAAGTTATGCATAGAGGATAATGGGGGAAGGGGTAGAGTCAGGCAGCAAGCCAGGCTTTCTTCCTGCAAACTTATCATATGCAAAAGCCTAGGTGATTTGCAT
>NW_011494662.1:9028-12274 GCF_000754665.1 Bison bison bison | reverse complement strand
ACTGAGGTTTTGATTTGCATTTATCTGATAATGAGTGATGTTGAGCATCTTTTCATGTGTTTGTTAGCCATCTGTATGTCTTCTTTGGAGAAATGTCTATTTAGTTCTTTGACCCACTTTTTGATTGGGTCGTTATTTTTCTGGAATTGAGCTGCAGGAGTTGCTTGTATATTTTTGAGATTAATCCTTTGTCAGTTACTTCATTTGCTATTATTTTCTCCCATTCTGAAGGCTGTCTTTTCACCTTGCTTATAGTTTCCTTTGTCATGCAGAAGCTTTCATTTTAATTAGGTCCCATTTGTTTATTTTTGCTTTTATTTCCAGTATTCTGGGAGGTGGGGCATACAGGATCCTGCCGTGATGTATGTCAGAGAGTGTTTTGCCTATGTTCTCCTCTAGGAGTTTTATAGTTTCTGGTCTTACGTTTAGATCTTTAATCCATTTTGAGTTTATTTTTGTGTATGGTGTCAGAAAGTGCTCTAGTTTCATTCTTTTACAAGTGGTTGACCAGTTTTCCCAGCACCACTTGTTAAAGAGATTGTCTTTTCTCCATTGTATATTCTGGCCTCCTTTGTCAAAGATAAGGTGTCCATAGGTGCGTGGATTTATCTCTGGGCTTTCTATTTTGTTCCATTGATCTATGTTTCTGTCTTTGTGCCAGTACCATACTGTCTTGATGACTGTGGCTTTGTAGTAGAGCCTGCAGTCAGGCAGGTTGATTCCTCCAGTTCCATTCTTCTTTCTCAAGATTGCTTTGGCTATTCAACATTTTTTGTATTTCCATACAAATTGTGAAGTTATTTGTTCTAGCTCTGTGAAAAATACCGTTGGTAGCTTGATAGGGATTGCATTGAATCTATAGATTGCTTTGGGTAGTATACACATTTTCACTATATTGATTCTTCGATCCATGAACACGGTATATTTCTCCATCTATTAGTGTCCTCTTTGATATCTTTCACCAGTGTTTTATAGTTTTCTATATATAGGTCTTTAGTTTCTTTAGGTAGATATATTCCTAAGTATTTTCTTCTTTTCGTTGCAATGGTGAATGGAATTGTTTCCTTAATTTCTCTTTCTATTTTCTCATTATTAGTGTATAGGAATGCAAGGGATTTCTGTGTGTTGATTTTATATCCTGCAAGTTTATTGTATTCATTGATTAGCTCTAGTAATTTTCTGGTGGAGTCTTTAGGGTTTTCTATGTAGAGGATCCTGTC
This sequence comes from Bison bison bison, assembly GCF_000754665.1. NCBI lineage: Eukaryota > Metazoa > Chordata > Mammalia > Artiodactyla > Bovidae > Bison > Bison bison. The sequence goes on along the minus strand of NW_011494662.1, from coordinate 11,054 downwards.
ACCTGCAAACAGTGAGCGTTTTACTTCTTCTTTTCCAATTTGGATTCCTTTTATTTCTTTTTCTGCTCTAATTGCTGTGGCCAAAACTATGTTGAATAGTAGTGGTGAGAGTGGGCACCCTTGCCTTGTTCCTGACGTTAGGGGAAATGCTTTCAATTTTTCACCATTGAGGATAATGTTTGCTGAGGGTTTGTCATATATAGCTTTTATTATGTTGAGGTATGTTCCTTCTATTCCTGCTTTCTGGAGGGTTTTTATCATAATTGGATATTGAATTTTGTCAAAAGTTTTCTCTGCATCTATTGAAATAATCACATTGCTTTTATTTTTCAAATTGTTAATGTGGTGTATCACATTGATTGATTTGTGGATATTGAAGAATCCTTGCATCCCGGGGATAAAGCCCACTTGGTCATGATGTATGATCTTTTTAATGTGATGTTGGATTCTGGTTGCTAGAATTTTGTTAAGGATTTTTGCATCTATGTTCATCAGTGATATTGGCCTGTAGTTTTCTTTTTTTGTGACATCTTTGTTAGGTTTTGGTGTTAAGCTGATGGTGGCCTCATAGAATGAGTTTGGAAGTTTACCTTCCTCTGCAATTTTCTAGAAGAGTTTGAGTAGGATAGGTGTTAGCTCTTCTCTAAATTTTTGGTAGAATTCAGCTGTGAAGCCATCTGGTCCTGGGCTTTTGTTTGTTGGAAGATTTCTGATTACAGTTTCAATTTCCATGCTTGTGATGGGTCTGATAAGATTTTCTGTTTCCTCCTGGTTCAATTTTGGAAAGTTGTACTTTTGTAAGAATTTGGCTATTTCTTCCAAGTTGTCCATTTTATTTGCATATAGTTGCTGATAATAGTCTCTTATGATCCTTTGTATTTCTGTGTTGTCTGTTGTGATCTCTCCGTTTTCATTTCTAATTTTATTGATTTGATTTTCTCCCTTTGTTTCTTGATGAGTCTGGCTAATGGTTTGTCAATTTTATTTATCTTTTCAAAGAACCAGCTTTTGGTTTTGTTGATTTTTGCTATAGTCTCTTTTGTTTCTTTTGCATTTATTTCTGCCCTATTTTAAGATTTCTTTCCTTCTACTAACCCTGGGGTTCTGCATTTCTTCCTTTTCAGGTTGCTTTAGGTGTAGAGTTAGGGTATTTATTTGACTTTTTTCTTGTTTCTTGAGGTAAGCCTGTATTGCTATGAACCTTCCCCTTAGCACTGCTTTTACAGTGTCCCATAGGTTTTGGGTTGTTGTGTTTTCATTTTCATTCATTTCTATGCATATTTTGATTTCTTTTTTAAATTTCTTCTATGATTTGTTGGTTATTCAGCAGCGTGTTGTTCAGCCTCCATATATTGGAATTTTTAATAAGTTTTCTCCTGTAATTGACATCAAATCTTACTGCATTGTGGTCAGAAAAGACACTTGGAATGATTTCAATTTTTTTGAATTTACCAAGGCTAGATTTATGGCCAAGGATGTGATCTATCCTGGAGAAGGTTCGGTGTGCTTGAGAAAAAGTTGAAATTCATTGCTTTGGGGTGAATATCCTATAGATATCAATTAGGTCTAACTGGTCTATTGTATCATTTAAAGTTTGTGTTTCCTTGTTAATTTTCTATTTAGTTGATCTATCCATAGGTGTGAGTGGGGTATTAAAGTCTCCCACTATTATTGTGTTATTGTTAATTTCCCCTTTCATGCTTGTTAGCATTTGTCTTGCATATTGTGGTGCTCCTTTGTTGGGTGCATATATATTTATGATTCTTATATCTTCTTCTTGGACTGATCATTTGATCATTATGTAGTGTCCTTCTTTGTCTCTTTTCACAGCCTTTGTTTTAAAGTCTATTTTGTCTGATATAAGTATTGCTACTCCTTCTTTCTTTTAGTCTCTATTTGTGTGCAATATCTTTTTCCAGCCCTTCACTTTCAGTCTGTATGTGTCCCTTGTTTCAAGGTGGGTCTCTTGTAGACAACATATATAGGGGTCTTGTTTTTGTATCCATTCAGCCAGTCTTTTCTTTTG
>NW_011494662.1:4290-6408 GCF_000754665.1 Bison bison bison | reverse complement strand
GCCAGAGCTGGAAGAGGGCAATCGCGGCACCAGAGAGGCATCATTTACCAAACTGCAAGCAGGCTTCGTTGCTAACCAAGACTTCTTGGGATTCTGGATGGTCGACATCCTCCTGAGAAGGTGTGCCAGTTGTACACCCAGAAAACCGAGCGGCAGGGACGGGGGAGGTGATAAGTCGCAGCAACAGTGCTCACCAAACACCTGGTCACCTGAGCTGCTCGGACCTGGGAAGGGCACAAAACACAGGCCCAACCAAGTCTGTGCCTTTGTGGAGTACCCTAGTACCTGAACCTGAGCAGCTTAGACCTGGGAAGTGCATACAACCCAGGGACAGCCTCAGACAGTTCCCGGCAGAGCAACCTAGAGCCTGAGCAGTGTAGGCTGGGAAAGCACACACACCGTGAGTGGGGGCAAACCCAGTGTGGCCGTGGCTGAGACACTGTGAGCACTCCCCACAGACACCAGTGTTATTTGTTTGCAGCGTTCCTCCCTCCCCACAGCACGACTGAACAAGTGAGCCTAAAAGAGTGTCCACCACCGCCCCCTTGTGTCAGGGTGCAAATTAGACACTGAAGAGACCAGCAAACAGAAGAAGCTAAAACAGGGGGAACTGCCTTGGAAGTGACAGATGGAGAAGCCTTGAGGCTACTGTAAGAATAAGACTGAAAACCAGAGGCAGGAGGCTTAAGTCCAAATCCTGAGAACACCAGAGAACTCCTGACTCCAGGGAATATTAATCCCTGGAACTCATTAAATGCCTCCATACCTACACTGAAACCAAGCACCACCCAAGGGCCAATAAGCTCCAGAGCAAGACATACGATGCAAATTCTCCAGCAAGACAGGAACATAGCCGTGAGCTTCAATATACAGGCTGCCCAAAGTCACTCCAAACCCAATGACATCTCATAACTCATTATTGGACACTTCATTGCCCTCCAGAGAGAAGAAATCCAGCTCCACCCACCAGAACACTGACACAAGCTTCCCTAATCATAAAACCTTGACAAGCCACCCGTCCAACCCCACCCACAGTGACGAAACTCCACAATAAAAAGAACTCCACAGACTGCCAGAATACGGAAAGGCCACCCTAAACACAGCAATATAAACAAGAGGAATAAGCAGAGAAATACCCAGCAGGTAAAGGAACAGGATAAATGCCTACCAAACCAAACAAAAGAGGAGGAGATAGGGAGTCTATCTGAAAAAAAATTCCGAATAATGATACTGAAAATGATCCAAAATCTTGAAAACAAAATGGAGTTACAAATAAATAGCCTGGAGACAAGGATCGAGAAGATTCAAGAAATGTTTAACAAGGACCTAGAAGAAATAAAAAAAGAGTCAATATATAATGAATAATGCAATAAATGAGATCAAAAACACTCTGGAGGGAACCAACAGTAGAATAACAGAGGCAGAAGATAGGATAAGTGAGGTAGAAGATAGAATGGTAGAAATAAATGAAACAGAGAGGAAAAAAGAAAAATGAATTAAAAGAAATGAGGACAATCTCAGAGACCTCCGGGGCAATGTTAAACGCCCCGACATTCGAATCATAGGAGTCGCAGAAGAAGAAGACAAAAAGAAAGGCCATGAGAAAATACTTGAGGAGATAATAGTTGAAAACTTCCCTAAAATGGAAGAAAATAATCACTCAAGCCCAAGGAACCCAGAGAGTCCCAAATAGGATAAACCTAAGGCAAAATACCCCAGTTCAGTTCAGTTCAGTCGCTCAGTCGTGTCGAACTCTTTGCAACCCCATGAATCGCAGCATGCTAAGCCTCCCTGTCCATCACAAACTCTCAGAGTTCACTCAGACTCACGACCATTGAGTCAGTGATGCCATCCAGCCATCTCATCCTCTTTCGTCCCCTTCTCCTCCTGCCCCCAATCCCTCCCAGCATCAGTCTTTTCCAATGAGTCAACTCTTCGCATGAGTTGGTCAAAGTACACATATTAATCAAATTAACAAAGATCAAACACAAAGAACAAATATTAAAAGCAGCAAGGGGAAAACAACAAATAACACACAAGGGGATTCTCATAAGGATAACAGCTGATCTTTCAATAGAAACTCTTCAGGCCAGGAGGGAATGGCAGGACATACTTAAA
>NW_011494662.1:950-1258 GCF_000754665.1 Bison bison bison | reverse complement strand
CAAGGATTCTTCAATATCCACAAATCAATCAATGTGATACACCACATTAACAATTTGAAAAATAAAAGCCATATGATTATTTCAATAGATGCAGAGAAAACTTTTGACAAAATTCAACATCCAATTATGATAAAAACCCTCCAGAAAGCAGGAATAGAAGGAACATACCTCAACATAATAAAAGCTATTACATGACAAGCCCTCAGCAAACATTATCCTCAATGGTGAAAAATTGAAAGCATTTCCCCTAACGTCAGGAACAAGGCAAGGGTGCCCACTCTCACCACTACTATTCAACATAGTTTTGG
>NW_011494662.1:0-850 GCF_000754665.1 Bison bison bison | reverse complement strand
ATAGGCAAAACACTCTCTGACATACATCACGGCAGGATCCTGTATGCCCCACCTCCCAGAATACTGGAAATAAAAGCAAAAATAAACAAATGGGACCTAATTAAAATGAAAGCTTCTGCACGACAAAGGAAACTATAAGCAAGGTGAAAAGACAGCCTTCAGAATGGGAGAAAATAATAGCAAATGAAGTAACTGACAAAGGATTAATCTCAAAAATATACAAGCAACTCCTGCAGCTCAATTCCAGGAAAATAACGACCCAATCAAAAAGTGGGCCAAAGAATTAAACAGACATTTCTCCAAAGAAGACATACAGATGGCTAACAAACACATGAAAAGATGCTCAACATCACTCATTATCAGAGAAATGCAAATCAAAACCACAATGAGGTACCATTTCACGCCAGTCAGAATGGCTGGTATCCAAAAGTCTACAAGCAATAAATGCTGGAGAGGGTGTGGAGAAAAGGGAACCCTCTTACATTGTTGGTGGGAATGCAAACTAGTACAGCCACTATGGAGAACAGTGTGGAGATTCCTTAAAAAACTGGGAATAGAACTGCCTTATGACTTAGCAATCCCACTTCTGGGCATACACACTGAGGAAACCAGAAATGAAAGAGACACATGTTCATTGCAGCACTGTTTATAATAGCCAGGACATGGAAGCAGCCTAGATGTCCAACAGGAGATGAATGGATAAGAAAGCAGTGGTACATACACACAATGGAGTATTACTCAGCCATTAAAAAGGATACATTTGAATCAGTTCTAATGAGGTGGATGAAACTGGAGCCTATTATACAGAGTGAAGTAAGCCAGAAAGAAAAACACCAATACAGTATACTAA
>NW_011494661.1:3515868-3516360 GCF_000754665.1 Bison bison bison | reverse complement strand
GCAACATATGTAGGGGTCTTGTTTTTGTATCCATTCAGCCAGTCTTTGTCTTTTGGTTGGGGCATTCAACCCATTTACATTTAATGTAATTACTGATAAGTATGTTCCCGTTGCCATTTACTTTATTGTTTTGGGTTCGAGTTTATACACCGTTTTTGTGTTTCCTGTCTAGAGAATATCCTTTAGTATTTGTTGGAGAGCTGGTTTGGTGGTGCAGAATTCTCTCAGCTTTTGCTTGTCTGAAAAGCTTTTGATTTCTCCTTCATACTTGAATGAGATCCTTGCTGGGTACAATAATCTGGGCTGTAGGTTATTTTCTTTCATCATTTTAAGTATGTCTTGCCTTTCCCTCCTGGCTTGAAGAGTTTCTATTGAAAGATCAGCTGTAATCCTTATGGGAATTCCCTTGTGTGTTATTTGTTGTTTTTCCCTTGCTGCTTTTAATATTTGTTCTTTGTGTTTGATCTTTGTTAATTTGATTAATATGTGTCT
>NW_011494661.1:3488876-3512350 GCF_000754665.1 Bison bison bison | reverse complement strand
TTCCTGATGTTTGGAAACTTCTCTTTTTAAGATTCCCTTCCCGGGCCGGAACTCCGTCCCTCCCTCTTTTGTCTCTTTTTTTTTTTGTTTTTAATATTTTTTCCTACCTCCTTTCGAAGAGTTGGGTTGCTTTTCTGGGTGCCTGATGTCCTCTGCCGGCATTCAGAAGTTGTTTTGTGGAATTTACTCGACGTTTAAATGCTCTTTTGCTGAATTTGTGGGGGAGAAAGTGTTCTCCCCGTCCTACTCCTCCGCCATCTTCGATCTTAGTGTTTTGAATATTGAGTTTTAAGCCAGCTTTTTCACTCTTCTCTTTCACCCTTACCAAGGGGCTCTTTAATTCCTCTTCACTGTCTGCCATAAGCTAGTAAGTTCAATTCAGTTCAGTTCAATCGCTCAGTCCTCTCCAACTCTTTGTGACCCCATGAATTGCAGCACGTCAGGCCTCCCTATCCATCACCAACTCCCGGAGTTCACTCAAACTCATGTCCATTGAGTCAGTGATACCATCCTAATTTAGTCAACCAAAATATTCAAGTCAGGAATACCCCCTGGCCAATGAGCAAAGATAGGAAACAACATTTTGTACGAATGGTCTGAAAAAGGGAGAAATCAAGTGGGGCCAAGGTTTAGGACATGGTAGCTCAGATGGCAGTCATTGGGGCTGCTTTGCATGGACCGTGTGTGCTGCTGGCCCGCACGCAGACAAACATGGTAGTAGCAGAGAACAGGGAGTGGGGTCTTGATTTAGGAGCACCTTGGTATCCTGAGTCAGTTCTTAGGAAAATGATTGATATTAACTTGTGTTCCAGAAGTCTCAGCAATGGATGGAACTCATGGGGGCTATGTTAAATAGTCCAGCAGGCTCTTTGGAAGAATATTTTGTTATTATAGGAAGAAAACAGGAATGAAATCAGTCTCTTGTGACCTATAGAGGATTCATAGGAATATTAATAACAGAATCAATGTTTCATGAATCCTGACTGATGTTTGTTGATAATTGGGTCTTTGACTTAGAAGAAAGGAGAGATATGAGGCCAAGTCTGATGTCTCCCTCACAGGATGACCTTACTACTTGTCACCCATCTCTTCCTACCCACTTCAAAAGTGTCTCTCTCCCTAGTTGTCATTGTATTTTATTTCTTACCTGGCATTCGTGGACAGCTAGAAGTTTCTTAGATTTTGCTTTTTCATCGTGGATTCTTCGCAGCTGTGAGAAGTGTATGAGAAATTGGGGAGCTGGTGAAGTCATGCATGGGAACAGGTGTACCCCACCCCCATCTGTACAGGAGTGGTGATTAATGATTGTACCCAGAGGGTATTGACTTAGATACTAGACTTACAACACTGATAGCTTTCAGTTTCTCAAACCTTCTCCTTACTGAAGAACTACTCAGAACTCCCAAGTACAGATAGAGAAGCTGGGTCATCTCACCAATTACCTTCTCAATCAACTCTTAAGGGTATCAGTTGCAGAGATCCCCCCACATGACCTTCATGTGGAGAGTCTGTAAGTCAAGGACGGATCATCTTAGGAGGTCCTCAAAACTCATTGTTTTTTCTCCTAAATATTTCGGCATTTTAAGAGAGATGATTTGGAGCCTCTATTTTGTCACGAGTTGGCATGTTTTACAAAACATTTGAACCACTGAAGAATGTTTGGTGTCATAACTCTTGGATTGCTAAAAGCAGTTGGTATTAGTGGCCCCACCTAATTGGAAGTGGGTTTTTATTTTTTATTTATTTTTTGTTTGGTTTTCAGGTTTTTCTGAAGAGTGATCGAGTGGCCAGAATGGTTCAGAGTGGAGGATGTTCTGCCAATGACTTCAGAGAGGTGTTTAAGAAAAACATAGAAAAACGTGTGCGGAGTTTGCCAGAAATCGACGGCTTGAGCAAAGAGACAGTGCTGAGTTCCTGGATAGCCAAGTATGATGCCATTTACAGGGGTGAAGAGGACTTGTGTAAACCGCCAAACAGAATGGCCCTGAGTGCTGTGTCTGAACTTATTCTGAGCAAGGAACAACTCTATGAAATGTTTCAACAGATTTTGGGGATTAAAAAACTAGAACACCAACTTCTTTATAATGCATGTCAGGTAAGTGATTATGCTATTTCCTATTCTGCTGTCTGACTCAGAAAATGAATACCAAGTGTTTGCAAGCCTATAAAGAGGTACTTTACGTTCTCTCATCACTTTGTTTGAAATTTTGAGTGAAACTGAATTTTAATAAGTCAGATAATGACATTTGGAAGAAGCTTTAAAGAATTATTTGATAGGAGAAGAAGAATATCTGTGCATTTTATTCAACAAGTAGTTGTTCTCATGTGCCCTATCTTAGACCATCAGATTTGTACCTATTGGGTATATATGGGGCATGCCCTGAATAGTAAAGTGAAAATCATTTGTTATCTGAAGAAGCTGGGCAATTTATCATAAATAGGTATTCCTCACTGCAAAATAATTTTTCGAAAAGATATGATACTTATCTTCAGAGTTGTATGGCAGTGACTGAAATTTCAAAATTTTCCTTCCTTAACCCAGCCAGAGAGAATGAATTGAAGAAGGTTGCTAAATTTCATAATTTAGTAGTGACAGAATAAATAATATATTTGCTCCTCAGTTGTTATTTTAATCATGCATATCAAAAATTGAATAAAATGTCTGGTTTGTTCCATGTCTTTCATCTTTAGAGCCTATGATTTGTCTAAATGTATGCCTTCCATAGTTGTATTTTGTCTGCTTATTTTAGTTGTATAAATGATTGAATTGTACCCTAATAAACAATTTAAGTTGACAAAATTCTGGCATTTTAAAATTTGTGTGTTCATTAAGAGTGATACTTCTATAATGTACATATGTTTACATTTATTTTAAATCTTTTTGCAAATCTGCTTCTCAATTTCTGTATTCTATGTGTCATTTACTTTGCATTACTAATTTGTGAATCATTTCCAGCGAATAAATTAGCAGAGTTAATTAATAGACAAGCAATGTGGAACCTTAACCCTGTGAACAATTCATGCATTCACTGTAATTGTTTTCACTTGTTATTAAACCAGGTGGTGGTTTTGATAATATTGGAGGATGCCTGTAAAGCTAAAATCTTCCATTGTAAAAGAAGCACAACTGGGACTTTGTATTTTTAATGAAACAGTAACTCACTTGTATAGTTAAATATTGATGAGCATAATTTATTAGTAAGAGTCAGCTTTAGACATTCAGTAGATGTTTACCAACTATGCAAGTCAAAAACTTTGCTAGGTGTTGGGGAAACCAACCTAAACCAAATAAAATATTTGTTCTCTATGTACTGAAGTCTTAATGGAGCAGATAGACCTCTAACATCCATTATTACAAATGCTTTAGAATTTATCCTGAATTTTAGAGGGTCCTCACATAAATTCCTGTGGACTTGTGACTTTAAATTAATTCAAGATGTGTTAAATTTAATCTTTTGCTTACTTTTGCAGATGACTTCTACAGTAAGGGTTTTGACTTTTGACCCCCTGGTTTCTGTCCTCTGTGGTCTGTAACATACTTCTAGTTTAAATCTCCATCTATAATAATGCATGTATTTTTTACCTTCAGTTCTATTGGTACTTAACCTCCTGTATCTTGATGCTTTTTAAGTTCGTACGCATTTAGCATTTTATGTCTTTTTGTGGAATTAACCTCTTCATATAAACTCCAGTTTTGTCCTTGATAATCTTTTTTCTTTTTTCCAAAGTCTGCTTTGTCTCACACTCATATGGCTTCTTCAGCTTTCTCTTTTAAAAATCTTTATTGGAATATAGTTACTTTACAGTATTGAGTTAGTTTCTGTTGTACAGCAAAATCAAACAGTTATATGCGTACATATGCCCTCTTTTAAAATTTCCTTCCCATTTAAGTCACTACAGAGCATTGACTAGAGTTCCCTGTGCTATGCAGTAGGTTCTCATTGGTTGTATATTTTATGCATAGCAGTGTATGTGTGTCATTCCCATCTCCCAGTTCATCCCACCCCTGCCAACTTCACTCTTTGGTATCCATAAGTTTGTTTTCTACATCTGTGAATCTTCCTTCTATTTTACAAGAAACTTCATGTGTACCATTTTTCTAGATGCCACATATAAACGATATTATACAAGTCTTTTTTTTTCTGACCTCACTTCACTCTGTTTGACAGTCTGTAGGTCCATCCACGTCTCTGCACATGGCACTCTTTCATTCCTTTTCATGGCTGAGTATACTTTAACTTTCTTTTGGTTAAGGTTAGCATGGTGTATCTTCCTCCATCTGTTTACTTGTAGCCTATCTGATCCTTTGTTTAAAGTGGATTTCTTATAAACAGCACATTACTTCTTGTTTTTGTTTTTAACCCAGTCTGACAACCTGTCCTTTAATGGGTGTGTTTCGACCATTGTATTTAAAGTGACAGAACTGGACCAAATTCCAGTCTTTGTAAGCGCTGGCACTTTTTTGTGTTTGCTCTTTGTCTCCCCTCCTTTTTGTTGCCTTCTCTAATTTTAACTGGATTTTTGTGTTGTTCCATTTTATAGCCTATTTTGATGTACTGCCTATCTTTTTAAAGTGTCTTTAGTGATTGCCCTTGGTTTTACAATATGCATTTTAACATAATCTATGGAAAATCCCTTGGACAGAGGAGCCTGGTAGGCTGCAGTCCATGGGGTCGCTAAGAGTTGGACACAACTCAGCGACTTCACTTTCCTGCACTGGAGAAGGAAATGGCAACCCACTCCAGTGTTCTTGCCTGGAGATCCCAAGGATGGAGGAGCCTGGTGGGCTGCCATCTTTGGGGTCGCACAGAGTTGGACACAGAGTCGGACACGACTGAAGCAACTTAGCAACAGCAGCAAGCTCATCTTCAAATAACACTATAGGGCTTCAAGTGTAGTAGAGTTCTCCCATAGTAGAGAATTCTCAATTCCTCACTCCCATTCCTTGTGAAATTTCTGTCATTTATTTCACCTATAGTATGTTCTATTCACCCATCATATGGTTACTACTATTGCTTTTAACAGATAACTTTTAGATCAACTAAGAATAATAAAAATAAAAGATACACACATATATAATTTCACCTTCATTTATTCCTTCTCTGACACTTTTCTTTCTTCATGTGTAAGTTTCTGACCTGCATCATTTTCCTTATCAGAAAAACTTAACATTTATTGAAAGGCATGACTACTGATAATGAATTCACCCAGTTTTTGTTTTTCTGATAAAGTCTCTTCCTCCTTTATGTTTAAAGGATAATTTCCCTAGATATAGACTTACTATATCTTTTTTTTTTTTTTCTTTTAACACTCAAGATTTTACTCCATTGTCTTGCTTGTGTGGTTTCTGAGAAATTTGATGAAGCTCTTATACTTGATTCTCTCTAAGTAAGATGTTTTGTTTTTGTGTTTTTGTTTGTTTTTGTCCTCTGGCTTCCTTTAATATTTTCTCCCTATCTTAGTTTTTTGTAGCTTGAATATGATATGCCTGCCTAGGTATGAGTTTTTAATATTTTTCTTGCTTGGAGTTTGTTTCAGCTTTCTGAATTTGAGGGTTGGTGTCTGTCATTAACTTTGGAAACTTCTCATCCATTATTAACTTCAGATGTTCCTTATATCCTATCTTTACCTTCTCCTGCTAGTATTTTAGTTATCTTTTTTTATGTCTAGTTATGCTACTCCTCATAGTTCTGGAATGTTCTGTTTTGTGTGTGTGTTTTGTTTTTGGTTTGCTTTTTATTTCTTTTTCTCTTCGCATTTTAGAGAGGAAAGTTGCAGCTGACCTTCAGGTTCGCTGATTGTTTCCTCAGAAGAATTCTGATTCTAAAGAAAGAATCCGCAGGAAGGCATTGTTTTGTCAGTGATTTTGATTTCTAGCATTTTCCTCTTGACTCTTAGAGTTTCCATCTCCCTACTTATATTACTCAGCTGTATGGTTTCAACTTTTTCCATTAGAGCCTTCAATATACTGTTAGTTCACTTCAGTCGCTCAGTCATGTCCGACTCTCTGCGACCCCATGAACCACAGCACGCCAGGCCTCCCTGTCCATCACCAACTCCCAGAGGCCACCCAAACCCATGTCCATTGAGTTGGTTATGCCATCCAATCGTCTCATCCTCTGTCGTCCCCTTCTCCTCCTGCCCTCAATCTTTCCCAGCATCAGGGTCTTTGCACATGAGTCAGCTCTTCACATCAGGTGGCCAAAGTATTGGAGTTTCAGCTTCAACATCAGTCCTACCAATGAACATTCAGCACTGATCTCCTTTAGGATGGACTGGTTGGATCTCCTTGGAGTCTTCTCCAACACCACAGTTCAAAAGCATCAATTCTTCGGCGCTCATCTTTCTTTATAGTCCAACTCTCACATCCATATATGACTACTGGAAAAACCATAGCCTTGACTAGATGGACCTTTGTTGGCAAAGTAATGTCTCTGCTTTTTAATATGCTGTCTAGGTTGGTCATAACTTTCCTTCCAAGGAGTAAGCGTCTTTTAATTTCATGGCTGCAGTCACCATCTGCAGTGATTCTGGAGCCCAGAAAAATAAAGTCAGCCACTGTCTCCACTCTTTCTCCATCTATTTGCCATGAAGTGATGGGACCGGATACCATGGTCTTAGTTTTTTTCACTCTCCTCTTTCACTTTCATCAAAAGGTTCTTTAGTTACTCTTCACTTTCTGCCATAAGGATGGTGTCATCTGCATATCTGAGGTTATTGATATTTCTCCCAGCAATCTTGATTCCAGCTTGTGCTGCCTCCAACCCAGCGTTTCTCATGATGGACTCTGCGTATAAGTTAAATAAGCAAGGTGACAATATACAGCCTTGACGTACTCCTTTTCCTATTTGGAACCAGTCTGTTGTTCCATGTCCAGTTCTAACTGTTGCTTCCTGACGTGCATATAGGTTTCTCAAGAGGCAGATCAGGTGGTCTGGTATTCCCATCTCCTTCAGAATTTTCCACGGTTTATTGTGATCCACACAGCCAAAGGCTTTAGCATAGTCAATAAAGCAGAAATAGATGTCTTTTCTGGAACTGCCTTGCTTTTTCAATGATCCAGCGGATGTTGGCAATTTGATCTCTGGTTCCTCTGCCTTTTTTAAAGCCAGCTTGAACATCTGGAAGTTCATGGTTCATGTACTGCTGAAGCCTGGCTTGCAGAATTTTGACCATTACTATACTAGCGTGTGAGATGAGTGCAATTGTGCGGTAGTTTGAGCATTCTTTGGCATTGCCTTTCTCTGGGATTGGAATCAAAACTGACCTTTTCCAGTCCTGTGGCCACTGCTGAGTTTTCCAAATTTGCTGGCATATTGAGTGCAGCACTTTCACAGCATCATCTTTCAGGATTTGAAATAGCTCCACTGGAATTCCATCACCTCCACTAGTTTTGTTCGTAGTGATGCTTTCTAAGGCCCACTTGACTTCACATTCCAGGATGTCTGGCTCTAGGTCAATGATCACACAATCATGATTATCTGGGTCATGAAGATCTTTTTTTGTTCAATTCTTCTGTGTATTCTTGCCACCTCTTCTTAATATCTTCTGCTTCTGTTAGGTCCCTACCATTTCTGTCCTTTATTGAGACCATCTTTGCATGAAATGTACCCTTGGTATCTCTAATTATCTTGAAGAGATCTCTAGTCTTTCCCATTCTATTTTTTCCCTCTGTCTCTTTACATTGATCACTGAGGAAGGCTTTCTTATCTCTCCTTGCTATTCTTTGGAACTCTGCATTCAAATGGGTAGATCTTTCCTTTTCTCCTTTGCTTTTAGCTTCTCTTCTTTTCACAGCTATTTGTAAGGCCTCCTCAGGCAGCCATTTTGCTTTTTTGCATTACAGTTACTTAAATTCCTTGTTTCTTAACTACATCTGTGTCACATCTTAATCTGATTTGGAGGCATGATTTATCTCCACAGACTGTTCTTTTTTCTTTTTTGCCTTTTGACATGCTTTGTAACATTTTGTTGAAAGCCAGACGTGTAATATCAGGTAATACATGCTGTGATATATTTGCCTTTAGTGTCAGCACTAATGTTAGTCTGACTGGGAGGTTGGTTGGGTTTAATATTTGTTGTAGCCACAGGTATAAGAAGCTTTAAATTCTTCTAGTGTCCTTGCCTTTGTCTCTTGTCTTGACTTGGTCTTCCCTAAGTATTCCTCTTCAGAGTGCATCTTGCAGCTCTTTTAGGCATGGCCAGATGTTATTCTGGAGCCACTGGTAGTGTGGTAAGGTGTTGGGGAGAAGGGAGTGTGTTTGTTCTACAATTTGATAAAGTCTCAGTCTTTCAGAGGATCTATGTCAGAAGAAAAGACCCCAATTCTGGGAAAGATTGAAGACAAAAAGAGGAAGGGGGCAACAGAGGATGAGGTAGTTAAATGGCATCACTGACTCAATGGACATGAATTTGAGCAAAGTCTGGGGAATAGAGGAGGATAGAGGAGTCAGGTGGGCTGCAGTCCATGGGGTCACAAAGAACTAGACCCAACTTAGGGACTGAGCAACAACAACAGTATCTCAGCACAGTAAACTTCACAGATGTTTGTATCCTTTGTCCATGAATATTGTTTTTCCTCTTTCTACATCCCTTTATCTCCTTCCCTAGCTGAACCATCCCTATGTATTTCCTTGAAATCTTGACCCTGTTCACACTGGGGTTTTTGTTATTATTTCCTATAGACATGACAGAAAGACTGCAGAGGACTAGAGAGGGCAGCCTCCTCCTCCTCTAGCTGGGATTTGTTTTTCCATGTTTTCCTCTAGCTAAGTCTTTCCCCCTTTGTTAGGGAGAAGAATCAGGGAGGTATAACAATGGCTTTTCTTCCCCTCTCCCTGCCAGGTCCACATGTGAAACCGTCTTGGATCCTTACTGTGAGAATTTGATGAGGTTACTGGAAGAAAGCCCAGGAAAGCATGGAAGCTCCCTTATGGTTACAACCCCAGGAGTTTCTCACTCTCGGCCCTCAGCTTCTAGTTATGTGCCCAAAATTACTTGTCAGATAAATGATTCTATATTTCTGGCATCCATTGACTTCTGCTCTAAATGTAGTATCTCTCTGTTTTGCCTGTTTCCAGATATTGGGTTAGTGGTTTGCCCCGAAACCTCAGTTCTCCCATAAGTGAAGAAAAGTCATTGATTTTCAGCTTCTCCGACTCTTATTGTAAGGACAAGAAGGATGACATCTTCCAAGCTCTTTACATGTCTGAGCTGAAATTGGAGTTCTCTTCACTTCTAAGATTTGAAAGAAAAGCTTAAAGATTTTTTGATTAACTTAAATTACAAAAATACTCATACATAAGCAAAGAGCTTTCCTTTGGAATAACAATCACTTTTCAGAAATGAGGAAAATAAATGGATTGTTGAGAAAAACAGCTGAGATTCTTTTTTTTCCCTGTCAAGAACCAATCTATCTTATCTGTTCCTTTGTTGTCTTTCAACAGAGTTTAAAAAAGAAAAGATTATAGAAACCACAGAAAATAGCCTGCCCAGTATAGGAAAGGAATGATGTGAGGAGAGAAATCCAGAGAGCAGGGCTTGGAGGAGCAGAGAGGGTCTAAAGCTAGCTGAGTGGCTGGCACCTGGCTCCAGGTATGCTATGCTATGCTAAGTCACTTCAGTCGTATCCTACTCTGTGTGACCCCATAGATGGCAGCCACCAGGCTCCCCCGTCCCTGGGATTCTCCAGGCAAGAATACTGGAGTGGGCTGCCATTTCCTTCTCCAATGCATGAAAGCGAAAAGTGAAAGGGAAGTCGCTCAGTCGTGTCTGACTCTTAGCGACCCCATGGACTGAAGCCTACCAGGCTCCTCCATCCATGGGATTTTCCAGGCAAGAGTACTGGAGTGGGGTGCCATGTTGGTGGAATTTTCTCCACTTTCCCTGGGTCTCAAGAAAAGCTCTGAGGCTCTTGCTAAGTGTAACACTCTTGCTTCTGTATTTATTTACCCTTGTCTGACCCCTTGTTTTTGCCAACAGCATCCTCCTTGTTGTTCAGTCTCTCAGTCGTGTCCAATTCTTTGTGACCCCATGGACTGCAGCATGCCAGGCTTCCCTGACCTTCACCATATCCTGGAGTTTGTTCAAGTTCATGTCCGTTGAGTCAGTAATGCTCCTAGGAGTGCCTTCCTAGGAGATCTCAAAGACATGTTGTTGCTTCAGAGTCAGAAGCTCAGAATAGGAAGCTATTCTGCTAAGACATGCAGGAAGTCTACAGCCAGACAGCCCCTGGGGACTTGGGAAGGAAGGGATATGAATGAGAGATACAGCCAGCAAGAACCCCACATGGTTTTGTAACCCTTGTCCCAGAGCCCTGGGAATTGCATCTAGAATGGAAAAATAGGAAGCCATCTTCTGAAAAAGCATAGGTGTTTCTGTGACTTCCAGTCAAAGCCAAGAACTTAATAAATTCAGAATGAAGGCATAAAAGAAACTCTCATATCATAATTAAGTTATGAAACCAGAGATAATCAAAAGAAAAATTATTTACATTATATCAGAAATAAAGCATAAGAACAGCCCACATATGACATAGATGAGTGATTGTGCTATTAAAACTGTCCGATTTTGGTTTCTTTGGTTTGAGAATATTGTGTGTGCATTGGAGCACAAAATGCTAAGGAAAAAAGATGGAAAAGAGCGCAAAGTGTACATTCAGCAGTGAGCAACATAACAATACCACAATCTGACACCATTAGCCGTCATTTACTTGAATCAGGGTATTAACGTAACAAGGGTGAAAGAAGCCCAGTCTGTCAGTAGAAGGTTTAATTTCAGGGTAACTCTAAGGAAATGCAGTGGACTTCAAGTAAATACAGTTATACTTGGGAAAAGGAAGCTAGTTGATATTAAAGCTGTGTGTTTTATAGTCTTGGGTATAATTTTTATCCTTTTAATCACCTATTTTTGAATTAAAATACTGTTGCCTAAGTGGTACTAGTAATGAATCAGCTGCCTTTCTTTGAATGGAAATGAAATGCTTTTTAAAGATTATTTTAAAATATGACAAAGGAAGGTGCGGTTTGTTCAAATCAATTAGTTGACCCATTCTGTGTAATCCTGTAGGGAATACAGATGTGAACATAGACGTGAGATTTAGTTATTTGCTAGCTTTCATTTAAAAGAAAAGAAAAGCACTGCTGTACGTGCCTCAGTGATGTGGTCAGTCCCTGATACACCTTCTTGAGGTTGAAGATGCCACGTTGGGGAGGACTGTGTAATCTTCAGGTGTGTCATGAAAAAGGGTCAAGAGGACAAGAAGATGCTGTGCATTCTGGGGGAGGGAGGAACATGTGCAGGTATGGAGATATAAGCAGACCCTGGCGCCGCGGGGAGCTGCTAGTATAAGGAGGGGTTGGGGCTGTGGTTTAAGGTGATATTAGCACTTGTGGGTAAGGCTGTTGTAGATTGCAGAGACACACTCCTAAATGAAAATAAGCAGAGTCTGAGCAGTGGAATACACAGTCCCATATACAGGCTGTCATTCTCCCTCTTCTACCTCTGTATTTTAAGAGGATTAATTAACTGAATTTTACAGCCATCTAAATCCTGATCTTTTCTGCCAAAGGCAATCTTCATTAATCTTTCATAATCTCATTCCATTCACTGCAGAAAGTCTCACCCATGTTTACCCAAGAGTCAAAGCAAAGTTAACTTAAATCTTCCTCTTTAAATACAGCCCCCCACTCCTCCTCCAAGTTCCTTATATCCTGCAGACTCTTAAGAACTGTGTAAAGTAATACTCCTGAATTGTTTGGATGTTTGTAAGGAATAAACAGGAATATTTATGAATAGTTAAAAAGTATTGTGTTCAATCTTACGATTTCCTTTCACTAAGAATTCTCAGCTTTGGAGATTAAGTGCTTCAGGTCTAGAAATTAAAAAATAAAATAACAGAGGCAGTTGCAATGCCTCTTGCATCTCTGATTATGAGAGTCTTCGTTTGAAAGTGCAGAAACCATGAGGCATTCTGTTCTGAAGACCCACTATCAAGGTTGTAAAGGGAAAATAGAGATGTGCATTCTCAGAGGAAATTGATAGCTGCCTTTCACCACTGTCATCTTTTTTCTCAAATAGTAGCATGTGGCTGATAATACATTTTAACATAATTTGTCTACTTTGGCAAATATAGAAAAGCACATTCTATAGAGACAATTACATTTGATAACAGTCATTTGCTAGATAGGAAAATAAAGTTGAGGAAATGACTGTTAGCAAGGTATATCTTTCCTTGTGAGTGTAATTTTAAATCTCAAAATGCTTGAGGGAAATATTCAAGTGAATGTCATTAAATGGCAATTGTCATGTTTTAGGAAACAGCAAGAAGCAACTGAAGACCTTGAGACTGATTGGATCTTATAATACCTGACTTTTGAAATCCTGAATTTAATAATTGGAATAGCTATAAAGTTTATATACATATTCACTTTTAAAAGTGAAGGTATCATGATATAAGTTGATGAATCTGATTTCCGTTAAATGAATTAGAGTTTGGTTAATAATATTGAATCAATTTCTTCTCTAAAAATTAAGGCTTAAAAATTGTGAATACTACTGTATTATATTCTTAAATCAATTTATAGCTTTTATCAGTGTTGCTTCATTTGACTTTGTATTATTATTATTTTTTTCTAATCTTTGGCCTCTGTGTATACAGTGGCTCAGATGGTAAAGAATCTGCCTGCAATGAGGGAGACCCAGGTTCAATCCCTGGGTTGGGAAGATCCCCTGGAGAAGGGAATGGCAACCCACTCCAGAATTCTTGCCTGCAGAATCCCCATGGACAGAGGAACCTGGTGGGCTATAGTCCAAGGGGTCACAAAGAGTCGGGACATGATTGAGTGACTGTCACTTTCACTCATGTGTAGGGGAGCTACATAAAAATATTTCTAAGTAAGATTTCTCCTAAAATGTTTTAATTTCTTTTTGCTTTCTCCTGAATCTCATCAGATAAAAATATAGCCTACCATCAGACATTCTGTGCATTATTTTTAGGCTTTTCTTCTTTACCTTGATCTAGCCTGTTGAAATTAGGATTTTATTCCAATATTTCCACATTATTTTACATGATAAGACAACAGAAATCTATAGAGATAAGGCATTTTTGTAATAGTAATAGAAGGGAAAAGTGTATTTGCCAATGTGCTTTGTGACCTATTTCATCTATTCATGAATAAAAAATTATATGAATCTATTGTTCCAAGTATAATATGAATGCTGTTCTCAATTTTTCATGAAAATATGTTAATGAAGTATCCTATCAAAATTAAAATTAAATATATGTGATAAACATATTTCTTTTATACACTCAAAAACGCTTGTTGAATTCCTTCTAAAAATACCGGTTGACAATGAAGATACAAAAATGACAAGATTTTATCCTTTCAGTCAAGGTAAAATGACAAGATTTTATTCTTTTCCTCACAGTGTTTGGTGTGGTCAGGAGACAGGTATGTAAAGGAAAAATGATGAGTGGTATAGTTAATCAGTGTGTCTTTGAGGTTATTTATGAGGCAGTATGTGAGCACATGGATGGCAGTATCTTAATTTGGTACTGGATGGTCTGCATGGATTTCTTTAGTGCTCCTCCCCTCCACGTTAGAATGACCTGAGGAGCTTTAAAAGCCACTGGATTCCTGGGCCCCACTTCAGACTAAGTGAAACAACCTGTGGACATGGGGCCTAGTGTCTGTTTTGTAACCGCTTTCCCGTGTGATGGCTGAGACCCAAGGACCCCTGGGGACCTGACAGTTCATTTGAGGACTTCATGCCATGGTCACTTCTAACTGTAGAGTAGGCTGGGAAACAGTCTAGCTGTGTGCCCAGAAGAAGAAAGGATTTGGAAGAATGGAAACTCAGTCCTCTTTTGGAGCTTCAGTGAAGGTTCTGAGGAGGACAGTTCCTGAATTTTGGAAGCTGCACAGAAATTTAGCGAGCTGGAGGAAAACAACATGTACAGAGGCACAAGGAGAATGAAATGGCTTGGTATCTGTGGGGTTTGTGTCTTGCTGAACTAACAGATGAGGCTACAGAGTTAGGAAAGGACATAAATATTAAGGACCTTGTATGCTAGTTGGAAGAGCTTGGGATTATCACATAATAGGGAACACTGTTGGTCTGTGAGCAAAGGAAATGACAGGAGCGAGTTGGGTTTCTGGAAAGATTGCTCTCTGTGTTCTAAAGAATGGGTTGCATGTGGCCCATCCCCTGTCTCACCTGACCTGTGGGCGTAGCCAGCATTGCTAGAGACAAAAATGGAACATGACCTACATGTTAATCATTAGAGTAGATTTGAGGCTCTTCTTCTTGCCCTACGGTGCTCCTGTTTTCCTCTGTTGGTTTATGAAGTTCCTAGACAATTGGATTTCACTTGGGCATCTCTCTTCATATTCTCTTGGATCCATACCCTGTATTAGGCTTCAGAATCCTCCTCTGTTCCCACACTTGGAGCTTTAATCTGAGTCAGAGCACTCAACCACCTGCTCGCCTTAAGGCACCTGTGCGTGCTCAGTTGTGTCCATCTCTTTGCAACCCCATGGACTGTAGCCCTCCAAGCTCCTCTGTCATGGAATCTTCCAGACAAGAATACCAGAGGGGGGTGCCATTTCCTCCTCCAGGAGATCTTCCCAACCCAGCAATCAAACACACATTTCCTACATTGGCAGCAGATTCTTTACCACTGCACAACCTGAGAAGCCCTTGTCTTAAAAGGGATATGATGAAAGCCCAGGAATTCAAGCAGAAAATGGGAACAACTTGAGTCTGTAGTTTAAGACATACTGTTCTCTAGAACTGTGGGTACCATCTACCTATTCCTCTCCCTTACATTTTATAGAAAAAACAGTATGCTTTAATGGCTGTCTTCCATTTTATGTTGTCTATGTTTATCTGATGGAACATTTATATTAACCCTGGTCTGATAGGGGCATCGCTGATTCGAGTTTCTTTCAACATAGTACCCATTCTGTTCAGATATTGATCCAGGCTATCTGTATATGGCAGTCCCTCTTCCTATGGAGCAATGTTGTGTGGTGGAGGCATATGTGGGGGGAAAATTAAGCATTCCATTGTGTACCTGATGAAATCAGAATGTTAGTTGTCCATGATGGTAGGTGGTAGTTGAAGCCTGAAATTTCAACAAGAGATCAGAGCTGGAGATAAAGATTTGGAAATCGTTTTGATAAAGGTAAGATTTTAAGTCATGAGACATGATGAAATCATATTTGTAGAGTTTGGACCTCCAAAAAAAGGGGGGCCCGGGGCAGAAACCTGCAACACTAGGATTTAGAGGTTGCAAAAAGGGGAAAGAGCCAGCGATGGAGGAGGAAACCAGAAAGGGTGGTGTCAGGAAAGTCACGGAAAGACATTTCAAGGAGAGTGGTTACCCATGCCACATGACAGCAAAGTGACCCCTGAGTTTGTCAAGTGGAAGACATTGTTGACATGGGAAGCTTTTCTAGAGTGTTAGGGAGCAAACCTGATTGGAGAGGATTAAGCGAAGAACCAGGAAGGTAAAAAAGAAGTGTTAACAGGAAAACTTCAGGGAATCAGCTAGCAGTGAAGAATATTAGTCAAGAAATTCCTGCTATCTAGTATATTGAATCATTTTATTAAAAGAAAACAATTTACCAAGTGCTTTCTATGTGTCCGGCTCATAGCATCAGACTTGACTCTTAGTTGTCTATTGCTTTCAGATTTTTAGAAATACAAGGACCACAGAACCTTGATTTCTTCTGGTAGGTGGTCAGGAAAACTTGTTCTTACAAAGCACTTTTTTAAAAAATGAAACTTGAAAAAGCTAAAGAAGAGGGATTGATGTATGCTTACAAAGAGTATTCTGTGAATTTAACACTTTTAGCTGATTATTGGGGTCATGATATCCTGAATCGTCTGCTTAAGACCAGAAAGAGACGAAATACCTCCGTTTACCCTAATCCCTTTAGATAGAGCAGGGCCAGTTGATCATTATCTTAGTAAGATTTTCCTTGTGTAATGGGTAACAGTGATGTTTCTAGCTATTAATATTTGTTACAGACTGGTAGAAAGGCCTCTTTTTAAATGTATAAAAATGATGTTGTATCCTATTTGCAAAGTGTTTTCATGATTCTGATGTGAATGTCTCCAGATGAATGGGCTTTATATCTTTTTTATGAAGCCTCATCAGACGTGTGTGAACTTACTATGTACATGGTTTGGTACCAAGACGAACAGTGTTTGAAACATATAAATAGACTTGCTACCTTGTTTGTTTGTTTGAGAAATCAGATGCTGTTAGGACTGTTGCACTGAAAGTATTGCAGTGATTTTTTTATTTCACTATGCTTATTTTGAATATCACTTTCTTTCACCCTGTTCACATGGATCAGCTCTTCTTTCTACTCTTTTTGTGGCAGACTTCTGTATCTGAAACTTCTCAAAATCAGTAGGTTCAAAATGCTATTTTTTTCTCATCTCAAACCTGGTTCTACTTACATATATTCATCTTTCCAACTCATAACCAGGAGCTGTTCCTTTTTTACTGCCTTCAGTCCAGACAATGCTGCTGCTGCTGCTGCTAAGTTGCTTCAGTTGTGTCCGACTCTGTGCAACCCCATAGACGGCAGCCCACCAGGCTCCCCTGTCCCTGGGATTCTCCAGGCAAGAACACTGGAGTGGGTTGCCATTTCCTTCTCCAATGCAGGAAAGTGAAAAGTGAAAGTGAAGTCGCTCAGTCGTGTCCGACTCTTGGTGACTCCATGGACTGCAGCCTACCAGGCTCCTCCGTCCATGGGATTTTCCAGGCAAGAGTGCTGGAGTGGGGTGCCATTGCCTTCTCCAATCCAGACAATGGACTGGCACCATTACTTTCTCTCTGTGTTGTATTGTCTGTTCCTGTCTTAATTCCACGTCCATCCCCACAGCTGGAAACTTCAGTACCTCTCATATGTAGCATGATAGTAACCTTTCACCTGCTTCCCTCTTCCTATCCTATGTATCTTTTTGCCAGATTAACATTATTGAAGTGTCATCCTGTTTTCATGATAACCCATGCCTCAGACAGTAAAGAATCTG
Organism: Bison bison bison; assembly: GCF_000754665.1. NCBI lineage: Eukaryota > Metazoa > Chordata > Mammalia > Artiodactyla > Bovidae > Bison > Bison bison. The sequence goes on along the minus strand of NW_011494661.1, from coordinate 3,495,298 downwards.
CCTGCAATGCAGGAAACCCAATTTCAATCCCCAGATCATGAAAAACCCCTGGAGAAAGAAATGGCAACCCACTCCAGTATTCTTGCCTGGAGAATCCCATGGACAGAGGAGGCTGGTGAACTACAGTCCATGATGTAGCAAAGAGTCAGACATGACTGAGCAACTTTCACTTTTCACCATCCTGTTCTCTTCATGACCCAGCTTTGAATAGGGAAAAAATATGGTGGCTATGAGCAGAATGAGATTCACCCCTTGGCTAAGTGTTCATCATCTGTGGTTTTCATCTGGCCCCCCCCTGGCCTTCTTAGATTCTTTCCCAGGTTCTCCCCCTGTAACTATATTACATATCTCCTGTGCAAGGTAAGCCAAGTCACTCCCTGTTCCTCATTAACACCCTGTATTAACACTTTTCATTTTGTCTCACTTTACTCTTTTCACTTGTAATCCTTCTTCTCCATTCTTGAAAATGCAAGACAAATTCCATTTCCACAAATCTTTCCCTCACTCACATTTCTTAAATATCACAAGAGGTGGGGAAATTCCATGAGGAATATACAGTTCTGGAGGCCTGGCATGCTGCGATTCATGGGGTCACAAAGAGTCGGACACAACTGAGCAACTGATCTGATCTGATCATACTCATGTGTATTAGTGTTAGTTGCTTAGTCCTGTCTGACTCTTTGCAACCCCACGGATTGTAGCCTGCCAGTCTGTTCAGTCCATGGAATTTTCCAGGCAAGACTGCTGGAGTGGGTAGCCATTCCCTTTTCCAGGGGGTCTTCCTGACCCAGGGATCAAACCCAGGTCTCCTGCATTATTGGCAGATTCTTTTTTTTTTTTTTTTTTTTAAACTTTACATAATTGTATTAGTTTTGCCAAATATCAAAATGAATCCATCACAGGTATACATGTGCTCCCCATCCTGAACCCTCCTCCCTCCCCCCTCCCCATACCATCCCTCTGGGTCGTCCCAGTGCACCAGCCCCAAGCATCCAGTATTGGCAGATTCTTTACTGTCTGAGCCACCAGTTGTTGTTCAGTTGTTGCTGTGTCTGACTCTTTGCAACCCTGTAGACGGCAGCATACCAGGCTTCCCTGTCCTTCACTATCTCCCAGAATTTGTTCAAACTCATGTCCATTGAGTCGTGATGCCATCCAACCATCTCATCCTCCATCGCCCCCTTCTCCTCCTGCCCTCAATCTTTCCTAGCATCAGGGTTGTTTCCAATGAGTCAGCTCTTCCCACCAAGTGACCAAAGTATTGGAGTTTCAGCTTCAGCATCATTCCTTCCAATGAGAATTCAGGGTTGATTTCCTTTAGGATTGAACGGTTTGATTTCCTTGCAGTCCAAGGGACTCTCAACTCTCCAACACCACAGTTCAAAAGCATCAATTTTTCAGTGCTTAGCCTTCTATATGATCCAACTCTCACATCCACACATGACTATTGGAAAAACCATAGCTTTGACTAGACAGACTTTGTTGACAAAGTAATGGCTCTGCTTTTTAAATACACTGTCTAGGTTTATCATAGTTTTTCTTCCAAGGAGCAAATGTCTTTTAATTTCATGGCTGCAATCACCATCTGCAGTGATTTTGGAGCCCAAGAAAATAAAGGCTGTCACTGTTTCCACATTTGCCCATCTATTTGTCATGAAGTGATAGGACTGGTTGCCATGATCTTAGTTTTTGAATGTTGAGTTTTAAGCTAGACTTTTCACTGTCAACTTTCAGCCTCATCAAGAGGCTCTTTAGTTCCTCTTTGCTTTCTGCCATTAAAGTGGTGTCATCTGCCTATCTGAGGTTGTTGATATTTCTTCTGGCAGTCTTGATTCCAGCTTGTGATTCATCCAGCCCAACATTTTGCATGATAAACTCTGCATATAAGTTAAACAACAGGGTGACAATATACAGTCTTGATGTACTCCTTTCCCAATTTGAACCAGTCCATTGTTCCAAGTCCAGCTCTAACTGTTGCTTCTTGACCTGCATACAAGTCTTTCAGTGGCAAATAAGGTGGTCTGGTATTCGCATCTCTTTAAGATTTTTCCACAGTTTGTTCTGATACACACAGTCAAAGGATTTAGCATAGTCAATGAAGCAGAAGTAGATGTTTTACTGGAACTCTCGTGCCTTTTCAACGATCCAAAGGATGTTGGCAATTTGATCTCTGGTTCCTCTGCCTTTTCTAAATCCAGCTTGTATGTATGGAAGTTCTTGGTTTACATACTGTTGAAGTCTGGTTTACAAGATTTTAAGCATGACCTTGCTAGTGTGTGAAAAGAGTGCAATCGTGTGGTAGTTTCAATAATCTTTGGCATTGCCCTTCTTTGGGATTGGAATTAAAACTGACTTTTTCCAGTCCTGTGGCCACTGTTGAGTTTTCCAGATTTGCTGGCATATGGAGTGAAGCACTTTAACAGCAGCATCTTTTAAAATTTGAAATAGCTCAGCTAGAATTCCATCACCTCCACTAGCTTTGTTTGTAGTAATGCTTCCTAAGGTTCACTTGACATCACGCTCCAGGATGACTGGCTCTAGGTGAGTGATCACACCACAGTAGATATCTGGGTTATTAAGACCTTTTTTGTACTTGCCATTTCTTCTTAATCTCTTCTGCTTCTGTTAGATCCTTGCTGTTTCTGTCCTTTATTATGGCCATCTGTGCATGAACTGTTCCCTTGGTATCTGATTTTCTTGAAAAAATCTCTTGTCTTTACCATTCTGTTGTTTTCCTCCATTTCTTTGCATTGTTTACTTAAGAAGGTTTTCTTATCCCTGAGCCACCAGGGAAGCTAACATAGCTATACACACCTCTTTTATTGCATTATAACAACTTGAACATATTAAAATATTTGAATCTTTGTACCGTTAATTATACTGTAATATTTCATGTGTCTCCTGTTGGGGGACTCATGGCAAGTGACCAACAGAGTGAAAGCTGGGAGTGAGGTGTCGTGAAAGGAGTAAGTGGTGGTTACATTGAACCCTCAGGTCAAACTACAGGATTCAGAGCCTGGCCTTTCCAAGTATTAACTGTGTGACCTTTACCCTAGAAAACTGCTTAAACCTATCTGTGCTTCAGATTTTTCATCATTAAACTGGGATAATGATAACTACTCCATATGGTTGCTCTGAGGTTTCAATGCAGTAATGTTTACAAATGCTTAGAATGGTTTTTGACATAGAGTGCTGTATAAATTTACTCTTATTAGTCCTGGTGAGACTAAAGTTATAAACTGCACTGCAGAGTTCTCTAAAATCGCTGATAGTGTCTGTGTTATTTTACTTACTGCTAAAATCTATTTCATTGTTATTTCATTAATGTGAATGTATATTTACTTATTTTATTGAGGGAAGTGTAGTTCGTAAATAATTGCTTGAAAATGTAAGCTCATGACTTCTGTCTAGAAGAGAAAATGTTAATACCAAATGGAATACTAAAGAAAATTTCATGATGTGTAAAAATTTGCAAAGTTCTACCTACCATTTTAGAGAATATATATGACTATTCTCCAGGCTATCAGAGTCCTCTGGTTTTTATGTTTGAGGTTACATTTCTTATGTTTTTACTTTTGAACTTTTTGATCCATTATTTAATATAGTTTAGTTCAGATCACATAGGGCAATTTTATATCTAATTAACTCATTCATCTTTCTTCTACTTTTAAGTAGTAATGACAGGGAAGTGTAGTTCGGGAAATTCATTTTTAAGACTCTTAGAACTGTGCTACAAGAATCCATGGCAGAACTGCTATTTCTGAGTCAGGTTCCTTATACATAATTTAGAAAGTAGATATAAGAGTGTTCTCTAAAAGCTTTGCCTCCAGCAAGAGAGTGGTACCTGATTCATACATAACATCATACAGGCAATGGATTGCTCTCCAGAGTATGGGAATAACTTCATTTCCTTATATTCTTTTTGTTGTATGAAATTGCACAAAGAGTTTTAGTTGCCTTGTAGTTGCTGGTTAATTGTCAATGATCAGAATAGCAGGGAGGAAGATTTTTGTTGTTGTTTCTTTTTTTGAAGGAAGGTGCTTCATGAAAGATGAGTCAAACTGGAGGGATGTTAGGGTCCAAAAACCTTACAAATACAGGTGGTATTATTCTCTGTATTTATTGTATGTTAGAACTGGGAGTAGTTACTTGAATCTCCCACCATTGGAGATGGATTGGTTTAGGCCTCTTGTCAGGGAGATAGGATGAGCTAACAAGTGTCATATGTTGCAGTGTGAGGTAGAGTTCATAAATACCGGAGAAGCTGAACAATTAGAAGACAACTATGAGAGAGATGTCATCAGGCAATTCCTGCTTTGTTACCCGGTAGGTAGGTAGGTCATCTTTGCAGAAGATCTGGAGATTGATCTGGGCAGCAAAGATAAGAAGAGCAACCCAGGCAGGAGAAACACAAGCAAATTACATGGTTGGGAAAATGTAATGTGTTTTGTGTATAATGGGCAAACGAATTTGTATAGATAATGTAACTGTCTGGGAGGTTAAAAAGTGAGATTGGTACAAGATAGGGTGGACCTGAAAACTAAGCCAAGCTATCTGGGTATCATTGGTTCATTCATATCCATTTATCCCTGTTCACTTACCTGCATCCTTCCATCACCTGCCCTTTACTCCTCGACTTCTCTTCTAAGCTGTTAGCCTGATCGATGGTAGTAAGAATCATATGTGGACGTAGGGGAGCCATGATAAAGAGTAGACTGTAAAGAAGGGCAATTCAGTCTTAGTTGAGGCCGTTGTTGGATGCCTGAAAGTAAAGACCTTGCCATCAACAATGGAAGAGGAAGAGCTGGGCCTTGGGAGCGAGGGCAGAGCTATGTGCTAACTTGCAACATTGTATTGAGAAACAACTACAAACAATAGCTAAGAACCAATTGTGTGTGCTTAAGGGCTGAGAGCGGAGAAGGCCCTGGCACCCCACTCCAGTACTCTTGCCTGCAAACTCCCATGGACCGAGGAGCCTGGTGGGCTACAGTCCATGGGGTCGTTAGGAGTTGGACACAACTGAGCGACTTCACTTTCACGCATTGGAGAAGGAAATGGGAACCCACTCCAGTGTTCTTGCCTGGAGAATCCCAGGGACGGGGGAGCCTGGTGGGCTGCCGTCTATGGGGTCGCACAGAGTCATACACGACTGAAGTGACTTAGCAGCAAGGGCTGAGAGAATGAAGGGGTGAAGAGAATGAAAGAAAACAGCAGAAGCAATCAGTGAGGTGGAGTAGCACACCATCTTCCTGATAAATAATTTGATCCAAGTAATGGCAAGAAATTAACAGATCTGTTGATAAAGTAAATGAATTTGCTAATACTTCAACTTTTGATCAGGGTTTTTCAGCTGTGTTACAAAATCCATGCATATTAGGCACTGTCAAATAAATCATTGGGCTATTAGAAAATTATATGAAAAAACAGAAAAAGGAAAATCATATAATAAATTGTTGGATAGAGTGTCCTTTTGGAATCAGTGTTATGATTGTGTCAATTACTTCTCTATATCTCCAGATATATAGATAATATAAATAGAATAACCAGCAAAAGAATTAATCTCAGAGAAAACATTAAGTGTATAGAGCAGTACAAATCCTAGTCTACTTGTATTTTTCATACTAAAAGCTGAAGATGAATATTACAAGAAAATAACATAATTTGTTTGAAAAGAGATGTGCCATAATTTGACTGGGGACTCAGAAAAAACTAATTTTTTTTTCCAGTGGGAGAAAGAAGGGCACGATTGACTAGGGTTAGCACGTACAAAGACATCATTATGGAAAAACACAGCTATTAATCCTTCTTTTTAGTGATTGACAATATTAGTGTGAAGACGATTATCCTGGTTCTCGAAAATAGATTAATCATAGAGGGCAATGATGCTAAACAGTGCTATGAAAAGTACTTTTTATAAAAGACTTTTTTTCCTTGAAGATATGAGCAAATTTAATGAATTCAAGTGTTTGATGTTTGCAGCTTTAATGATATCACATATTACTACTATAAAATGAAGCTGTTGGGTGAAACTTTGTAAGATTATTCTTATGCTGTTTAAACTTTTCTTACCTATAAAATAGTTGACTTCCAGTGAAGTCTTTGCGTCTTCCTGAGGACTTCTGCAAAGGGAGATTTGTTGACTTGTAGGACCTCTTCTCAAACAGCTTCAATGGAACTTGAGAGGACTGGGCCCCAGAGAGCCCAGGATTTGAGAGATGCAAGTCAAGACTAATCCATGTTTTCTATCCTCAAAGTTCATTTTTAATATTTCCATTGTTTAGTTCAGTCGCTCATCGTGTCTGACTCTTTGTGACCCCATGAATTGCAGCATGCCAGGACTCCCTGTCTATCACCAACTTCCGGAGTTCACTCAAACTCACATCCATTGAGTTGGTGATGCCATCCAGCCATTTCATCCTCTG
>NW_011494661.1:3485987-3488474 GCF_000754665.1 Bison bison bison | reverse complement strand
AGCTTTAAGCCAACTTTTTCACTCTCCACTTTCACCTTCATCAAGAGGCTCTTTAGTTCTTCTTCACTTTCTGCCATAAGGGTGGTGTCATGTGCATATCTGAGGTTAGTGATATTTCTACCAGCAATCTTGATTCCAGCTTGTGCTTCTTCCAGCCCAGCGTTTCTCATGATGTACTCTGCACATAAGTTAAATAAGCAGGGTGACAATATACAGCCTTAACGTACTCCTTTTCCTATTTGGAACCAGTCTATTGTTCCATGTCCAGTTCTAACTGTTGCTTCCTCACCTGCATTTCCACTGTAGCAGTCCTTTTTAATATTATCAACCAGAAAGACATATCTTCCATCACTGAATTCCCACAGTCCTTGATCAGTAGTTTCTTGCGGCACTTCCATTCTGTTTTAAATACTCTTTTTGAAAACTGTTTTCTGTATGAAGTGTGAACTCGTAGAAAGCCACTACTTCTGTAGCTACTGAAGAGCCTTCAGTAGTACTTGCTGTATAGTAGGTGTAGAAGAAACAGCAGTTGGTAAAGTAATCCTTGGATCATTCAGTCAGCATTTTTCAGAGCTTATGTCATTTTCCAGAGCCAGTGTCCTTTCACAAAGAATTTAACACATCTCTGAAAGAGTAAGATTCATAATGTGTACATATGAGGTGACCATTTTCTATTGCTTATGTTTGAAAAGTCATGCAGCCTCTTCTAGAACAAAACAATAGAGACTTCTATGAAGAAGATTCTCCTAGAGCCATGGTTCTTTATGTCTTTTGAGTTAACCACCCCTTTGGGTAAGCTCTGAAATTCAGACAGTTCCTCAAGGAAAAAAATGCATACCTCTCCAAATTTTGTTCCCAACTTGGATGGTTCAGACTCCTGATGGTCCAGGTTAGGAACATCTTAGCCAAGAGAATTCTGAATGTAGAAACAGTTGTTGTTGTTGCTAAGTCACTTCAGTTGTGTCCGACTCTATGTGACCCCATAGACGGCAGCCCACCCGGCTCCTAATTCCATGTAATGAATAGAAAGAAAATAAAAGTACTAAATATTTGTCAAGACAGTGAAATATTTTGAATATTGAAGTGGTAAAAAGGCAAATCACTCAGTATCACAGTAATCCAAGTCTGTGCCACAACCAGTAATGCTGAAGAAGCTCAAGTTGAACGGTTCTATGAAGACCTACAAGACCTTATAGAACTAACACCCAAAAAAGATGTCCTTTTCATTATAGGGGACTGGGATGCAAAAGTAGGAAGTCAAGAAACACCTGGAGTAACAGGCAAATTTGGCCTTGGAATATGGAATGAAGCAGGGCAAAGGCTAATAGAGTTTTGCCAAGAAAATGCACTGGTCATAACAAACACCCTCTTCCAACAACACAAGAGAAGACTCTATACATGGACATCACCAGATGGTCAACACTGAAATCAGATTGATTATATTCTTTGCAGCCAAAGATGGAGAAGCTCTATACAGTCAGCAAAAACAAGACCAGAAGCTAACTGTGGCTCAGATCATGAACTCCTTATTGCCAAATTCAGATTTAAATTGAAGAAAGTAGGGAAAACCACTAGACCATTCAGGTATGACCTAAAATGATTATACAGTGGAAGTGAGAATTAGATTTAAGGGCCTAGATCTGACAGAGTGCCTGATGAAGTATGGAATGAGGTTCGTGACATTGTACAGGAAACAGGGATCAAGACCATCCCCATGGAAAAGAAATGCGAAAAAGCAAAATGGCTGTCTGGGGAGGCCTTACAAATAGCTGTGAAAAGAAGAGAAGCTAAAAGCAAAGGAGAAAAGGAAAGATATAAGCATATGAATGCAAAGTTCCAAAGAAGAGCAAGGAGAGATAAGAAAGTCTTCCTCAGTGACCAGTGCAAAGAAATAGAGGAAAACAACAGAATGGGAAAGACTAGAGATCTCTTCAAGAAAATTAGAGATACCAAGGGAACATTTCATGCAAAGAGGGCTTGATAAAGGACAGAAATCATATGGACCTAACAGAAGCAGAAGATATTAAGAAGACGTGGCAAGAATACACAGAAGAACTGTACAAAAAAAATCTTCACGACCCAGATAATCATGATGGTGTGATCACTGACCTAGAGCCAGACATCCTGGAATGTGAAGTCAAGTGGGCCTTAGAAAGCATCACTATGAACAAAGCTAGTGGAGGTGATGGAATTCCAGTGGAGCTATTTCAAATCCTGAAAGATGATGCTGTGAAAGTGCTGGACTCAATATGCCAGCAAATTTGGAAAACTCAGCAGTGGCCACAGGACTGGAAAAGGTCCGTTGTCATTCCAATCCCAAAGAAAGGCAACGCCAGAGAATGCTCAAACTACCGCACAATTGCACTCATCTCACACGTTAGTAAAGTAATGCTCAAAATTCTCCAAGCCAGGTTTCAGCAATATGTGAACCATGAACTTCCTGGTGTTCAAGCTGGTTTTAGAAAAGGCAGAGGAACCAGAGATCAA
>NW_011494661.1:3443371-3485799 GCF_000754665.1 Bison bison bison | reverse complement strand
TCTATTTCTGCTTTATTGACTATGCCAAAGCCTTTGACTGTGTGGATCACAATAAACTGTGGAAAATTCTGAAAGAGATGGGAATACCAGACCACCTGATCTGCCTCTTGAGAAATTTGTATGCAGGTCAGGAAGCAACAGTTAGAACTGGACATGGAACAACAGACTGGTTCCAAATAGGAAAAGGAGTACATCAAGGCTGTATATTGTCACCCTGCTTATTTAACTTCTATGCAGAGTACATCATGAGAAACGCTGGACTGGAAGAAGCACAAACTGGAATCCAGATTGCCAGGAGAAATATCACTAACCTCAAATATGCATATGACACCACCCTTATGGCAGAAAGTGAAGAGGAACTCAAAAGCCTCTTGATGAAAGTGAAAGTGGAGAGTGAAAAAGTTGGCTTAAAGCTCAACATTCAGAAAACGAAGATCATGGCATCTGGTCCCATCACTTCATGGGAAATAGATGGGGAAACAGTGTCAGACTTTATTTTTGGGGGCTCCAAAATCACTGCAGATGGTGATTGCAGCCATGAAATTAAAAGACGCTTACTCCTTGGAAGGAAAGTTATGACGAACCTTTCTATTTTCTTTCTATTCATTACATGGAATTAGGAGCCTGGTGGGCTGCCATCTATGGGGTCACATAGAGTCGGACATGACTGAAGTGACTTAGCAACAACAACAACTGTTAAAAATTAAAAAGCAGAGACATTACTTTGCCAACAAAGGTTTGTCTACTCAAGGCTATGGTTTTTCCTGTGGTCATGTATGGATGTGAGAGTTGGACTGTGAAGAAAGCTGAGTGCCGAAGAATTGATGCTTTTGAACTGTGGTGTTGGAGAAGATTCTTGAGAGTCCCTTGGACTGCAAGGAGATCCTACCAGTCCATTCTGAAGGAGATCAGCCCTGGGATTTCTTTGGAAGGAATGATGCTAAAGCTGAAACTCCAGTACTTTGGCCACCTCATGCGAAGAGTTGACTCATTGGAAAAGACTCTGACGCTGGGAGGGATTGGGAGCAGGAGGAGAAGGGGACGATAGAGGATGAGATGCCTGGATGGCATCACTGACTCGATGGACGTGAGTCTGAGTGAACTCTGGGAGCTGGTGATGGATAGGGAGGCCTGGTGTGCTGCGATTCATGAGGTCGCAAAGAGTCGGACACGACTCAGCGACTGAACTGAACTGAAAATGTTCTGTATGATAGACACTGGAGGTATTGCACAGAGTCAAGATATGTATGGGAATCTTTTATGGTCAGGGTTAAATGTCCCTCTGTAAAGACCTGAAGAATATAGTGTACCAGGAAAAGACATCTGGGAGGTATAAGTAGTCAGTTGTCATATAAAGCATTGATATCAGAAATCTAAAGAAAAAGAAAATGAAATTAAGAGATATCTTTGTGTAGTGAAGAGTTGTCTTTGGCTCCAGCCTCCAACTCCACACTCCACAAATTATCCTCATTGTCTTGATCTGACAGTCCAAATCAGATGGTAGAGATGGCTGCCTCACCAGCATTTAAAAATGTGATGTTCCACATCTACTAAAGTATCAGTTTGGGCTTTTTTTCTGCTTTTTTGTTTGAAGAGAAGGAGGACAGGAGATAGTGTGAAAAACCAAGTTTTCAGAAAAGAAAAATAACATTCTCATCATAATGATGTATACAACTGTATTGGCCAACTGAAATGGACTTGAAGTGATTCTAGGTTTCACTACATGACTGTAGTTGGATGGTTGTGGGTTGTGAAGGAGAGATCACATACGACACATGGACTTTGGGCTTGAACACATGGTAATTAGGCATGCCAATTATATGACATGGCATTACTCATGAAAGGAATGATTGGGGTGGGTAGCTGGAAAGCTAGATTCTGTTTGGGGTATGTTACATGCAGTGTGTCTTGTCTTCATGCAAATTGAAATGGTAGGCAGTGGTTCAGTTGCTCAGTCACGTCTAACTCTTTATGACCCCATGGACTGCAGCACACCAGGCCTCTCTGTCCTTTACTATCTCCCAGAGTTTCCTCAGATTCATGTATACTGAGTCAATGATGCCATCCAACCATCTCATCTCTGTCACCCCCTTCTCCTCCTGCCCTCTCTCTTTCCCAGCATCAGTGTCTTTTCCAGTGAGTTGGCTGGTGTGATCTCCTTGCAGTCCAAAGGACTCTCAAGAGTCTTCTCCAGCACCACAGTTCAAAAGCATCAGTTCTTCGGCACTCAGCCTTCTTTATGGTCCAACTCTCACATCTGTACATGACTACTGGAAAAACCATAGCTTTTATTATATGGACCTTTGTCAGCAAAGTGATGTCTCTGCTTTTTAATACACTGTCTAGTTTTTTTTTAATACACTGTCTAGCTTTTTTCCCAAGGAGCAAGCGTCTTTTAATTTTATGGCTGCAGTCACCACCTTCAGTGGTTTTGGAGTCCAAGAAAATAAAGTCTGGTAGGCAGTTGAAAATAAAAGACTGGGACCCTGGTGAGAGGTTGGAGTTATAGATACATACTTGAGGGTTATCAGTGAATAAATGGCTATTTATGGCTATGGGCTTTGAGGAAAAGACCAAAGAAATGAACATGTGGATTAAGAGGTCTGTGGCCCCAAGGCAGTGTTAATAAATGTTAATTTCTCATGGGAGCACATCTCCAATGTAATAATGGAAATTAAAAGGAAATTTGTTGCCTTATTAAATTTAGTTTTGAAAAGTCTGAAAATGAGGTATGTTGTTGAAGCTAAACAGTCCGGGATTGGGTTGGGGGAGGTGGATGTGTTTATAAAAGGGCAAAATATGGTGTTAAAGCTGATCAGTGCCTTGACGGTGATGGTGACCGTACAAACCTAGACGCATCATAAATTGCATAGAAGTCAATACACACAGATACCTGTGCATGAAACTAAGGAAACTGGAATACGCTGGATGACAGTGTCAGTCGGTATTCTGGTTGTATATGATGGTCTGGTTTTATAAGATGCTACCGTGGGGAAAACTGGGCAATACAGTGGATATCTCTCAATTATTTCTTACTACCGCATGTGAAACTACAGTTATCTCAACTGAGAAATCAACCTTTAAAAAAGCATTCATAAAAATTAGATAAACTTTCCTGTTATGAAAAACAAAGATAATACTCAAAGACAAACCATATGGAACATGGAATGGGAAACTAAAATTCTTATTTAAAAAATTCAACCAGCTGATTTAGTAATACCTCCTTGAATTCTGTCTAACATGTGTTGTCTTTATTGTATTAGCTTGTCCTGTTTTTTTTTTTAACATGTTTAGAAATATATTTTTCTAGTTTCACAAAATAACATTGTAGTCATCAAAGTTAATATCGTTTTTGTCTCAGAGAGACTGCTACTAAAAGACAGTTTAGTATAGCAGTGATCTGCCTTTCTTTGTGTTTTTTTCAGACAAATGCAGTTAAGGCATTAACATTTTTTGATTGTATTTATTTGGCTGCCTCGGGTCTTGGTTGCAGCACGTGTGATCTTCATTGTGTTACACAGGGTCTTTCACTGCGGTGCAGGGGCTCTCTCAGTAGTTGTGGCGTGCGGGATCTTAGTTTCCCAACCAGGGATCGAACCAGTGTCCCCTGCATTGCAGGGTGTACTCTTAACCACTGGACCACAAGGACAGTCCAAGGCATTACTATTTTTTGAAAGTAATGGAAAACTCTCAGAAAGCACTGATAAACCCCAGAAGTGACTCAAACAACTCCATTTAAAATTAGGTAAGAGCTGTTAATATAAAGATAGAGATAAAGATGTTAAATAATATTTTGTGGTGAAATTTGTAGGATTTCTAAGATTTTAAGATGTTAAATGCTATTTCTTGGCAGAACTCTTACTCTTTACATGCGAGGAACCATTTTGTTTCTTTGTAGAAAAATATTTATCAGCATTAAGCAAAGATGAGAAGATATCTCATATTATGTTTACTGTATTTGAGCTACTGTAGTTAAACAAAATTTTGTTTTTAATTTTTTTCTTAAAATTTTTGTTTTTAGGACCATGATTTTGGTTACCTGGAATAGACAGTTATCGCATTTTCTTTTCCATAATAATTATATTAGTTTTTAATGTAAATCATTTTGACTTTAGACACAGTGAAGAAAAAGTTGTTTAATTATGAATATTAATTTAAATAAAAAGTATATTCATTTTTGAGATGACATAGAAACTCCTTTATATCAAGGATTTAGTTTAGGAAAATCCTATTGTTAATCTCATTTTTAAATGAACTTAGTTTTTTAAAATCAACTTAGAAACATTTTTCAGAAAGGTAACCCCAGATCTGTCTGTTAAATGAACAAATTAGATAGATGAATGGACAGACAGAAATCTTTATGTCCATGTTGCCTGTTGTTTTTGATGGAGACAGACACTTATGAAGTTCTGCTTAAAATCTCTTGGTGAATTTCCAATGTGTTAAGAACCAATTCCAAACTCCTTTATTTATTTGGCTCAGGTGTTTAAAGAAGCCCCGTCTCTCCAGCCCCACCTCTCATTACCCTTCCCTTTTCCCCCTGCCCCAATCCATTCCCCACACCAATGTCTGATCTCATCCAGATATTTGGTGCCCTCTTACTAGAGCATCTTTCCTTCTTCTTGACTTTTCATATAGTGCCTTCTGACAGGACCATCCTACTGACCTACTCATTTTGTTCAGAATTTTTCTTAAGGCACCCCCCCCCTTTTTTTTTTTAAATGTAGCATGGTTTATATGTAGTTCTTCAGCAAATGGACAAGTTAGTCTGTATTATCCCAGATGTCTAATATTGTACTCAGTACTAATCCAGTTTTTAGATGGACTTTTCCTAAAGTATGGTTGTATTGTAAGGTCTAGGCTTCTTGATGATGGAAGTGAGAGGAGGGAATGAATTAAAATGGAGAGAAGCGTCAGTCTGATCTGTGTCTGTCACCCACCCAGTGCCTCCCACACTGTGCGTTGCTCACAGGAAGAGGTTTTATAAGGAACCAATCAAGAGATGGAAGGAATCATGAGGAAAAGTTAAAGGAAGTTATAGAAAAAAGTTAAGGATTATTTCAGTGGAGAAGTTATTTTCCATGTAAATGGAAATATCTTTAAAAATGAGGCTAACATGCTAAGCTTTCAATCAAATTTAGAATGAGATAATGGAATTCTAATGTGGTGCCAGCCTGTAAAAGGATTTCTTGGCAGTATGAGCCTGTTGGTACTAGATTGAGGAGCATATGAAGATTTAAATGGTAGAAAGTGATAGCAGTCAATCAAATAGTACTTTAATAGTTTAGCACTAACAGAAACTTGTTATACAAAGGAAATATTTTTTGAAAGAGCAAGGAAAATAGTGAAACATTAGTATCTCACTCTCCAGAAATGCATTCTGGGAATTTGAAAGAACAAGAGATTTATCTATTTGGAACTGTTTAGGACTGACATTAATGGAGGCGGAAGAATGAACTGAATCTTTTCTTAATGGAGACAGAAGAATGAACTGAACTGAATAAACTTAATGACAACTTCATGCATCCTCAAGGAAACAAGGACTTCTTGGCTTAGATTTGTTGGGGATATATTTGGCAAAGGATTATTATAATTAGAGTTTTTGGTAAGCTGAACTATTAACCTTAGAGATTTATTACCTTTTTTTTGTGAGCAAATCATAGTGAAAAGTGTCCAAGAAATTTAATTATACTGTCAATCTAATTAAACAATTTTTCTGTGTTCTCAATAGGTAGCTGAGAAGACTTATAAAGTTTTTTTGGAGTCATTTTAGTGTTGCTTTAATCTGTAGGTCACTGCCATTAAGTAATCATGTATGTGTGATTTTCTGTTTTATTTTTAAGTTGGATAATGCAGATGAACAAGCAGCCCAGATCAGAAGGGAACTTGATGGCCGTTTGCAGTTGGCTGAGAAAATGGCAAAGGTAAATTGTTAATTTTGATATACTGAACCACATTTCTTTCTGTATTTAGATTTCTGTAAGCTGACAGTTATGTATAGACAAAGCCAGTGTAATTTTATCATTTTCTTGTTTCCCTGCATACCTCTTAAGCTCAGATTCATGAATGCATATTATCTAAATGGAGTATATTATTTATTTTACATATCCATCTTTATATGAGATGTTTAAATTCAATGATAACTTTTGTAGATTATTCTTAAAGCAATGCCCAAATTTCTCAAACTGCCAGACTTAGAAGTTTAATATTGCACTAAGCATAATATAATCAGAGAGAAGACCGTCCTCCCTGAAAAATCATGTGATACATCCCAAAGTATCTGGCACAGTGTTTGGCCCACAGTGGTGTCAACTAATATTTGAATGAGTGAAAACTATAATTTGAGATGTGTAGTACAGAATCTCAGGATATATCAAATACAATATTTTATTTACTTTTATTTATACAGTCACTGTGTTTCTGTGCACAAAAATAGATTTCAAACAAAAGCTGTCCTTGTTTTTAATACTGAGGACTCTTTGTCTAAATCATTCTCTAATAAATTGATGCATTAATTTACTTCAGTGGTAAAAGTAAAATTATAGTCCCTTAAAAGAGACTTGAGGTTGTAATGCTTTGAGTCTGAGAATAAGATTTTGTTTCTCCTTTTCTCTTCTACTAAATGAAAACTTTGAATATGTTTTATTCAAACATAATAAAGGAGACTCTTACTCTCCTTTCTCCCCTTTTCCCTCTGATTCCGTCTCTGTCTTTCTGAAGAGTCCTGTCTATTGGGGATTTTTCCATTTTAAAAATGAAGGCACAATGCATATATAGCAAAGTACGTAGATCTTTAGTTTACAGCTTGATAAATGTGTGTGCACCCTATATAGTGAAAGCAAAGTGAAGTCGCTCAGTCATGTTCGACTCTTTGCGACCCCATGGACTGTAGCCTACCAGGTTCCTCTGTCCATGGGATTTTCCAGGCAATAGTACTGGAGTGGATTGCCATTTCCTTCTCCAGGGGATCTTCCTGACCCAGGGATCGAACCCAGGTCTCCCACATTGTAGACAGACATTTTACCGTCTAAGCTACCAGGGAAGTCCCCAAATCAAGACAGTGAACTTTACCAGCAGTTAAGAGGATCTGTCCCACACTGCATTTGACAGCTGAAGTTTTGTGTTTTTCAAAGAAAAATATATTTATTAAATTTTAAGTAAATTTATTTATGTAAATTTTAAGACAGCTAATGTTGTATTATATAAATGTCTATTCAATTAAAAAGTAGAGAAATCATTGAGAAATTGGAGATAAATAGAAAAACCGAGGAAAGAGAAGTTGGATAACAGAGATGGCAATATTTTGTGAGAGCCAAGCCAAGAGATGCATGAGGATTCTCCAGATGAAGACATGGGATGATGATATGAATTAGGGGCTAAAGAGTTAAATTCATACAGAGGGCAGAGGTTAAAAGGACAGCACACCTTGTTACTATCCTCTGCTTACCTGGAGAGTCACTACATGATTCCAGAGATTCAAATGTGGAATTTATTGGCTAGAAATCAAGTAGCTTGAGGGTTTTGGAAGCTTTAGGAAGAAAAATTGTTGTTTAGTCACAAAGTCATGTTCAACGCTTTTTTCAACCCCTTGGACTATAGCCCACCAGGTTCCTCTGTCCATGGGATTCTCCAGAAAAGAATACTGGAGTGGATTGCCATTTCCTTCTCCAGGGGCTCTTGCAGACCCAGAGGTTGAACTTGGATCTCCTGCATTTTGGGCAGATTCTTAATCACTGAGCCATTGGGAAAACCTTGGGAGAAAAATGCTTTCCCTCAAATCCTAACCTGTGTTAGAAGCTATCTAGAAGGGCATTGCTTTTCTTGAAGAACTGAGGCTAAGAGAGAATCCAGAGAGATGTGCCTGGCACTGTGGGCAGGACTCTGGACCTGTGGTCTGCATTTCTGAGTTGTCTCCTTGTATTTAGATTGTACCTGAGCTGTTCACACTGTCCCAAGTTCTTCTCCAAGGGTCTGGCTGGGTATGTGATAATTTAGATGAATTTCCAGAGGGGTCCAGAGTAGGATGGAGAGCCTGGGGTGTATTCTCAAGTTCATGTCTGTGGAGAAGAATGTGTTTGTACAGCCTCGTAGCTGAGTCAGAGGTGCAAGGTCAGTGATGCACACCAGCAGCTTCTCTTTGAGGGGACCCTACTGATTCCATCAGAAATGTTGATAAAATAGAAAAAACATGAAGAAGGAAGGAATTGAAGCCAATGGGATTGGAATGAAAAAAAAACTCAAAATATAATGTCTTTTGGTAAATAGATGTTTAATTGCTTTCTACTTTGTTTCACCAAATTAAAGCCACCTTCCTAAAATATAAGGCTAGTTGTAATTTACTGACCTTATTGTCTTAGATCTTTACCATAATCCTTTAAACCCACAAGGGTAGGTGATATAATGAATTTATTTTATAGACAAGGAGATTGAGTTTAGCCAAGATTACTTAATAAAAGACCTCAGACATTGGTCTTTCGACTCCAGAGCTTGGGTTTGTTTTTCTAGGCCCTGATGCCTCTTCAGTCTCATAAATCCAGAAACATGGTTTATTCATAGTTTAGAGTTGGCAATCAACTATTAGGAACACCTATCACACTTGGTACCTATTATTACAGGAAATCCACATGGAACAATGAGAACTAGTGTTTTAAAGATCTGAGTGGAGGTTTGAATCTGTTCTTCCTGCACAGTCCTGGGCAAACTCTAGCAAGGATTTCAAGCCAGTCAATCATAAAGGAAATCAACCCTGAATATTCATTGGAAGGACTGATGGTGAAGCTGAAGTTCCAATACTTTGGCCACCTTATACAAAGAGCCAACTCATTGGAAAAGACCCTGATGTCAGAAAAGTTGAGGGCAGGAAGAAAAGGGGGTGACAGAACATGAGATGGTTGGATGGCTTCACTGACTCAATGGACATGAGTTTGAGCAAACTCCAGGAGATAGTGAAGGACAGGAAGCCTGGTGTGCAACTATTACACTTCACAATACAATACAATAACATTAAATCCACAAGGCAGAAATCTGTTTCAAGGGATATAAATTTTTTTGTTATTTCTTTTTTTCTTATCATTTTTTATTGGAATATAATTGCTTTACAATATTGTGTTTGTGCTGCACAACAACGTGAATCAGCCATATATATACATTGACTTTGGCTAAAATTATGCCTTTTAAGGCATAATTAGGAGGTAGTGATAGAAAAAATATGGTGGACTGGGCCAGAAAGACCTGTGGACCAAATCTGTGTTTGTGTTTCCTGGATATATAACATGAGCAACTTATCTAACCTTTTGGAGCATGAATTTCTCTGTTCATAAATTCAGTGGATAAATATTGAATACCTTATTAAAATAATCAGGTGCTATTTTAGGCATTTGGGATACATCCAGACAGATGTAGTTGTCTTAGGATAACATCAGATAAAAGTATCCCTGCCATGTCCTCAGAGAGCTTACATTTTATTTGGGAGAGACTTGCAATAAGCAGCAAACATGCTATGTAACAAAATTATGGAAGGTGATCATTTGCTATTTAGAAAATAAAGCAGAGAAGATGGAGTCGCGAATGTGGGAGTGAAGGAGGGTGTTGACAATTTCCAGGCAAGTGATCATGGTAGGCCAGTTCTTGGCAGTACTATCTTTCTAGTACATCAGGCATAAAAGCTTGGAATCATATTTGACCCTTTTTTTGCTTATGCCACGTTTGT
This sequence comes from Bison bison bison, assembly GCF_000754665.1. Taxonomy (NCBI): domain Eukaryota; kingdom Metazoa; phylum Chordata; class Mammalia; order Artiodactyla; family Bovidae; genus Bison; species Bison bison. Next base: position 3,476,090 of record NW_011494661.1, on the reverse strand, counting down.
CAGGGAATCCATTTGTACCTCTCTTCAGATATTTCCACAGTCTGAAAGTTGTCACCATCTTCATCCTACCACTGATCCATGCTTCATCTACTGGAAAGTGAAAAGCCCTTAAAGAGTGACTAAATTTGAATAATGGAAATTTTATAGAGCAGATTTTTTTAATGTACATAATGTGTTAGGGCTGGTAATGAGCTAAGCTGTACAGAAGACCAAATTAGAACACTAAAATGGTTTATAGGAACAACTCACAGTTAAGCTACAGAATAGTGCTATTTCTGATGCTGTTCTAATTTAAAAGATCAAATTTAATATGTACATTTGGTTTTGTTTCCAAGAAAGAGGCAACATAAGCAGGCTAAATAAAGTTTAAGAAATACTATCAACAAACCTCAAAGCTTTAAAACGGTGTTGTTGTTTTTATTCCCCCAGAGAGAAAAAGAAAATCTAGTATAGTCTATTTCCTGTAAAGTTTGAAAATGCTGATACAGTCGAGGTGATTTCTGCCAGTCTCTTCCTTGAAGTATTTTTAATGAAAGCTACATAAGAATAGATTTTTTTTTCATGTGCTGATATTACATTTTCCATGAAATAACACTTTGAAAATTTAGGGAAAATAACCAGTAGATCAAAACTGTGAAACACATGATGTATCTGCCTTTTACTTTCCTAAAATATTTCTAAAAGGCAAAACTCTGATGGTCATACAAATATAAAATGAATAAACAATGATTGTACTCAGTGTATAATTAATGAGCAAACTAGTTAGAGATTAGAACCTAGTCTGAAGAGCGTTTGAAAAGTAGGTGTTTTTAGGCAAAGTTAAGATCCAAGTAAAACCCAATAAAAGTGATTAATTTCCAACAAGGGTTTAAAACTATAATCCTTGGATTGTCTTACTCACCAAACACATATTACTTATATCATCACCAGGCAAAATTCTACAAAGTAACAACATGTAGCTTCAGCCATCTGGGATCTTATATCAGTAGTAAACAGTACACTGGGGGCTTCCTTGGTGGCTCAGGTGATAAAGAATCCACCTGCAATGTGGGAGACCTGGGTTCCATCCCTGGGTTGGGAAGATCCCCTGGAGAAGGGAGCAGCTACCCACTCCAGTACTCTGGCCTCGAAAATTCCATGGGCAGAGGAGCCCGGCAGGCTACAAACAGTGAATTAAACTAGGGACATTTGCCCTGCATGAGCCTTGGCTGGTCTTTGCTCACATATGCTGTTGAAAGGACCTGTTCTCTCACCTTTTTGCCTAATATCTGAGCTTTGGCTGCTTTTTATGATAGCTTTTAAAATCAGTTCCCAAATGTAAAAATGCTTTTATACTTTATTTTTTCCTCTTTTGCATGTATTGAAAAACTATCCAAATGCTATTCCCCACCCCCATCCCCAAAAGAAACCAAGTTATTACATAACTGAGTAGCTGTGTGTTTTTTTCTGAGGATGCAAACTTAAACTATGTGGGAGTAAGTAAGCAGCTTATTTACTAGTTGCTTCAAACTATAGAGGAATATTAAAAGGCCACTTAAGAAGCTTCCTTGGGAAAATTAATAATGGATGTAGATATTTAATAACTATGATAATATATTTGAAGTTTTAATACTGATTATATGAAAATTATTTTAAAAGAAACATGTCAAGGTTAGGTTGGGAGGAAAGGAAAACAGGTGGTTTGAGGCTCTGGGACTGACTCATGAGGTGGAGCCAGATGTTCCTTGCCACCTCATGGACAAAGTGGGGCGAGAGAGTCAGATGAGGTACAGGCTGATGAACATGCTCTGGCTATGTTCCATTCACCCTGGAGATGAGGATGTCTTAGGTTGCGGTTTAAATGATGCCAAAGAAAGCCGTAGTAAAGGCATTGATTTTCTGGAGCATTAAGCAGTCATCTGAATGACGGCTGCTTTAGGCCATCATTCCCCTGCCCATTTTGTACAGCTGTCATCCCATTCCATCCCTGGTGGCTCAGACAGTAAAGAATCCACCAGCAATGTGAGAGTTGTGGGTTCGTTCCCTGGAATGGGAAGATCCTCTGAAGGGGAGGGCATGACAACCCACTCCAGTATTCTTGCCTGGAGAAGCCCCATGTACAGAGGGGCCTGGCAGGCTACAGTCCATGGGATCACAAAGAGTCAGACATGACTGAGCGTCTGTGCACACAGCACAAGGCTTTTAAAGCCTGCAGACTAAAGGATCAGGTAAATGCATTATATTTAGTGTCACAGTTTCTGAGACAGTCAAGTATATGTACATAATATAGTGTTTTATGATGAAATTGAGACCTGACTGGTGTGACATTGTTATTTTAATAATTATTTTCAAGGAAAGAAGATTCCCCAAGTTTATAGCAAAAGAAATGGAGAGCGTGTATATAGAAGAGTTGCGGTCTTCAGTGAATTTGCTAATGGCCAATTTGGAGAGTCTTCCAGTTTCAAAAGGTGGTCCAGAATTTAAATTGCAAAAATTAAAACGTTCCCAGAACTCTGCCTTTTTGGACATAGGGGATGAGAATGAGATTCAGCTGTCAAAGTCCGACGTGGTGCTGTCATTCACCTTGGAGGTAAGTGCTTTTATCCCACGTTCGCTTCTGACAGTGTAAATGAGGCTGCAGGATAATTTCTGCTGACCTTTGTGATAACATTTCAAATTTAAAGCACCATGATATATTTTAAAGAGGTTAAATTATTCTTCATTGGCTAGACAATCAGATTGTGAATGCAAATTAATGCAAATTGTCCTTTAAACATAACAGTTGTATAAGAGTTCAGTTCAGTTTAGTCGCTCAGTCCTGTCCGACTCTTTGTGACCCCATGAACCGCAGCACGCCAGGCCTCCCTGTCCATCACCAACTCCGGGAGTTCACCCAAACCCATGTCTATCGAGTCGGTGATGCCATCCAACCATCTCATCATCTGTCATCCCCTTCTCCTCCTGCCTTCAATCTTTCCCAGCATCAGAGTCTTTTCAAATGAGTCAGCTCTTTGATTCAGGTGGCCAAAATATTGGAGTTTCAGCTTCAGCATTAGTCCTTCCAGTGAACACCTAGGACTGGTCTCCTTTAGGATGGACTGGTTGGATCTCCTTGCAGTCCAAGGGACTCTCAGGAGTCTTCTCCAACACCACAGTTCAAAAGCATCAGTTCTTCAGCACTCAGCTTTCTTCACAGTCCAACTCTCACATCCATACATGACCACTGAAAAAAACCATAGCCTTGACTAGATGGACCTTTGTTGGCCAAGTAATGCCTCTGCTTTTTCATATGCTATCTAGGTTGGTCATAACTTTCCTTCCAAGGAGTAAGTGTGTTTTAATTTCATGGCTGCAGTCACTATCTGCAGTGATTTTGGAACTCAGAAAAATAGTCAGCCACTGTTTCCCCATCTATTTCCCATGAGGTGATGGGACCAGATGCCATGATCTTAGTTTTCTGAATGTTGAGCTTTAAGCCAACTTTTTCACTCTCCTCTTTCACTTTCATCAAGAGGCTCTTTAGGTCTTCTTCACTTTTTGCCATAAGGGTGGTGTCATCTGCATATCTGAGGTTAGTGATATTTCTCCCGGCAATCTGGATTCCAGTTTGTGCTTCTTCCAGTCCAGCGTTTCTCATGATGTACTCTGCATATAAGTTAAACAAGCAGGGTGACAATACCCTTGACATACTCTTTTTCCTATTTGGAACGAGTTAGATAATAAAATAATATAAGCTTTGAGGCAAGTCGCTTGGTGCCAGTGAGGCCAGTGTAAGTTTATTGGTAAAAGAAGTACTGAAACACACTTGAGTAGAAATAGGATTTAAAATATATAATTGAATTCTCTGTAGTTTGAAAACTCCTTTTGAGCTTTGATTATTCTTGTTGTTAATCTACTTTGAAAAAAAAAATCTACTTTGACTATGAGAATCAGATCACATAAACCAGCTATAATGTATAATATTACAAAAGATGCTTACTTCTTAGAAAAAAAGTTATGACCAACCTAAACAGCATATTAAAAAGCAGAGACATTACTTGGCCAACAAAGGTCCGTATAGTCAAGGCTATGATTTTTCCAGTAGTCATTTCTGGATGTGTGAGTTGGACTATAAAGAAAGCTGAATGCCGAAGAATTGATGCTTTCAAACTGTGGTGTTGGAGAAGACTCTTCAGAATCCCTTAGACTGCAAGGAGATCCAACCAGTTTATTCTGAAGGAGATCAGTCCTGAGTGTTCATTGGAAGGACTGATGTTGAAGCTGAAACTCTAATACTTTGGCGACCTGATGCTAAAAGCTGACTCATTTGCAAAGACCCTGATGCTGGGAAAGATTGAGGGCAGGAGAAGAAGGGGACAACAGAGGATGAGATAGTTGGATGGCATCACTGACTCACTGGACATGAGTTCAAATAAACTCCAGAAGTTGGTGATGGACAGGGTGGCCTGGCAGGCTGCAGCCCATAGGGTCACAAAGAGTCAGACATGACTGAGCAACTAAACTGAACTGAATGTCTAATATTGAGTACTATAGATGATGAGAAGTAAAGACTTCCTCCTTTCTGGGACTTGCAGTTTCCTTATAGGTACAGTAAAATTCTTTTTTAAAAAGCAAGTATAAATGTTGTTCATTTAAAATTGTGTTCCCCAAGACTGCACAATTCATCCCTTGTATACAAAGCACTGGAAACCAAAGATAACTGATCACTGACTGCTGCTGCTCTCTGTGGATATTTTTCATGATGCATTTCCTCACTGCTCATCTCTGTATATAGGTTTTTACACAACATCCACACATATGCTCAAAATATCTAGCTTAAATTTATAGCCTCTCAAAAATTAAAGCTTGTAGCTCTCTTCTTGCATTGTACTATTCTTTCTCTGCTGGGGCCCACTATTGCTATTTGAGTCTGCTAATTAACAAAGCAAAGTATGTAGTCTTAGGAGGTACAGTTTTAGATTTATTTGTTTATAATTCTTACACTTGGCTTGTTACCTTTGTGGCAGAAAAAGCAAATGTCTGCTTCTGTTCCTTCCTCCACTTATTCAACTTGAAATTCAGGTTTAAAGAGAAGACAACTGCCTCTCTTTTTTCACTTCTAGCCTAACCTTTCCTTTGTGAGTTAATAGGTTAAATTCAGTGTCAGAGTAGAAATAGGAGATTTTCTTCTGACTCCAAACTTGGTTCCGGGATTAGCTAATAACTTTGCCAAATAGCTTTGCTCCTGGGTTTCTTCTCAATCTCTTTAACCTCATAACCTAAGAAAGTTTAATTTGAATCTAAGTAATATCTCAGGTATAAAATTTCCCATTCATTCCTGAGTCAGGTTTCCTATGGACTTAAATGATAAGTGCCAACTCCTTTTTTTCTTAAGGTTTTGTACAAAACAAAATCAGCCATTTAATGACAGTCTAACTTTTCCTACCAAGAGTTTGGCATTTAAATTCATTAATGATAAAAATAATTTGAAAAGCAAATTATTTTTGTAATGTTTAAGCATACCATTATTTCTGTAAGCATGCACAACTGAAAACAGTTCAAAACACATTCTCTTTTCTCTATTGTTTAAAAATCTTACACCATTGTAAATAATTAGCTTTTATGAATTCTCTCTCCCTTTTGAAAACAAAATTATGCTCATGAGTTCATTTTTCTATGAATTGTTAGTCTGTGCTTTATTGCCAGTGTGTTCAACAGGGCTGTTCAGTTAACAATAAAATGGTGTTAGGAGGATAATATGAGTTAAAACTTCATTTAGCCATGGTCTAAGAAGCTTCCATATTTTTATAATTATTTTGACATGCTCTGTTACTGTGTCTGTGTAAGACAGATATTTTCCTGTCATAGCATAGTACAGATATGTTCCATAGTGCCTACAGTATTTTAAATAGGAGTGGTGTCTCAGAACAAGTTGAGGTCACTTTCAAGGGCAGACTACACCGTGCTTGTCTGTGGAACTCTGGAGGGAATGGACTAGGTACCTCCTCTAGCCCCAGGGCTTCTGACCTTTGCCTAGCTAAACTGAATAATTATCCTTCATCCATTATCTAGGCTTCCCTCATCAGACACCAGATTTCAGCCTGAGAAAACTCAGAAAGGCAAGCAGTTAATCCATTTTAAGGGTTTCACATTTCATCCGTCAGGTTGAGTCTATTCAACGGAGAAGGAATTTTTTTTCTCCTAGAAACAGAAGTCCCAGTCTAAAGAATAAGGGCAGATTTGAAACACTGCTTCAATTTTATCATCTCTGTAAAATTTCTACCCATTCATCCCGTCTCCCACCACAGCACCTAACATAAAATTCAGTTATTTATTATATTATTCATTATCCGGTTTTCTCTTCTAGGATGTAAACTTTAGGAAGTTAACATTTAGCAAGTCTTTTTTTCTTCCATTCTTGCTTACTGAGGTAAGAGCCTTCTGAAAGAGTACCTGGCCACTCAGTTGACGCGATAACTGTTTTTTGAGTTAGGGACTTTAATGGTATCAAAAATCAGCCATTGGCCTCACAAGATTACTTTTAGGTCTCTTCATTCATGAAGATTTCAGAGAGAATTATAAAGCAAACGACGAGCTAACTCACAAAACACTGACCTCTACAGTGGTATGTCAAAATTAAATAGTCAAGTGAAGTTAGGAAAGTACTTATCCAGGAAGTGATGAGTCTGTATGTTGTAAGGGAAATGGTGTCAGTGGCATGAATATAGTTGATTTTCACACTGTTTTTGTTGGTAATAGGGCAGCAGACCCCATGACCTCCTCTGTATCTGGAGGTACGTTTATGGTCCCCTGTTCACCAGACTGCTCAGCTTCCTCTTACTGCAACCTGAACATGCCTGAGTTGCCACGTAACTCTGTGGATGGACAATGTCTTATTCAGAAACATGCTATTTCATATTTTGTACATTCTTCCCTTCTTTATGCTTCTAGAATAACTTTGTCTTATCCTTATTACATCATTCATCTAGAGAAATGGGAAGGGAAGACAGAACATGGATCAGTTTTATTTTCTGCAGTTTCATTATCAAGTTTTGCTGGGAATTGGTTGAAACAGTTACCTAAAGTTAGAGGAGATGATGGTCCATGGAATTCTTAGCTGCTTTTATCCTTCATAATTGAAACTAGCTGTGCTTTTCGAATTCCTTTTGGAAGTCAGATCTGCAGAATATTGTTGTTTTATTTACTTATATGTGTGGGCTTCCCCAGTGTCTCGGCGGGTAAATAATCTGCCTGCAATGCAGGAGACATGGGAGATGCAGGTTCTATCCCTGGGTAGGGAAGATGCCCTGGAGGAGGGCATGGGAACCCAGTCTCCATTCTTGCCTGGAGAATCCCATGGACAGAGGAGCCTGGCGGGCTACGTGAGGTCACAAAGAGTCGGACACAACTGAGAATCTAAGCAGGCACGCGTGCATGGATTCACAATAGAAGTTACATCTTTTGAAAGTGGCGGTCCTGCAGGAGAGAATGTTCCCAACACAGAAGGGAGTGTTGTTTGGAGGGGCAGAAGACTGTTTCACAGTCATCTGGTTTAGGTTGTCCTGTTTATAGCATAGCTTGTAGTAGCGGTAACGGAAATAATGGTAAGCAGATGCTTCCTTTGTTCTCTCTTACACTCTAGCTATTAAACACACAAAGGAAAGAAATGCAGGACAGATACAATGTGAACTCGTGCCATCGAGATTTCTAGATTTATCTAGTGTACTCAATTCTGTTTCATGTTTAGTACTTCACCTCAGCTTCCTTGAGTGTTAGAGCAGCTGTGAACACTGTTACTATTATCTATTCATTCTCACAGTCTGTTTTCATTGTGTTTATTTTTATTCATATGTTGGTATGCATTTCCGTATGACAAAATGATAAAAGCCGTGGCTGAGGGAAGAAAATGCTTCTGAATTTGACTTGTATTTTTGGTGATCAGTTTCCCAATATGTTTTTTATGGAAAAACAAAACAGTAGGTATTTGTATTTACAAAAAAATCTTGTACCAGAACTAAAAGGAAAAAAAGTTCTATTAAGATGATTTGTTTCTTTGAGACTTTTTGCCTCAAGGTTCATATCATAACTCTACAAAAGGTATACTGATTTAGTAATGTATTTAAAAAATCAGTAAATGATACATTCATTTTTAGTGGATATTTTGGTAGCTACATGGCATGAATGCTGTTAATCTTGTTTGTACATATACAACAGGAGATCAATAAAATATATGTATTTTTTATTGAATAAATATATTCAATGAATGCCATTGAATATATTTTATGGATGTTGAAAATTTAGGAAAATTCATGATGCAGATATTTTTAAAAGGCTATAGTAAATAATATTCAGCAGTATTCATATTTTATATGTATATCCAGTGAGAATGTTAAGTTACAATATTTTAAGATTGGCGGCCTTTTATACAAAGATAAAAAGCACACTTGAAAAGTATGTTTTCCTTCTCCCCAGGAGTTACGAATATATAAGCTAATATCAGTCTTTCTACTCTTTTCCAGTAGACTTTATCAAATTAATGGATTGGGAAAATAGTTTCCCTTGTCTGGTTAATAGTAAGATCTTCTTGGCAAGTTATATTTTTTATATTTTCATAAGATATACGTTGGCCATAAAGAAAATTCTTTTGTAAATGCTGATAGTCATATGAATGAGTATGGACATTTTCTGATGCCATGTATTGATTATCTGTGAATCGGTGTGATGGTGACAATGCCTAGCAGTCACCTTATATGGAATTCAACCTGTATTCTTGTAACATATTTACTGCATTTTCATCATTCTGCCTTACCTCATGCAGACCTGCCAAAATTGTTTTGTAGGATCTGAGTGTTTATCTCACTTCATTGTGGCTCATATCTAGAGACTTTAACTTAATTGCTGGTAGGAGATGCATCTTCAGATACCTGACTTTTTCAAAACGTTATGTACTATACCGTCCATGAATAAAGATGGATTATAAAGAAGATAAAATACCATTGAGATTGTCAGATAATTATATCAATTGGTCTCTCTAATTGTAGTTCATGCTGCTGTCTCTGTTGCTAAATGTTGTCAATTTGACAAATCTGTGAAACATTTTTCTTGTCTTTAGATTGTCATAATGGAAGTGCAAGGTTTGAGGTCAGTCGCTCCCAATCGAGTTGTTTACTGTACAATGGAAGTGGAAGGAGGAGAGAAACTGCAGACAGACCAGGCGGAAGCCTCAAGGCCACAGTAAGCCCGCTGGGAAAAGAATGTGTTTTCCTTCCCTCCCAAAGAAACGTGCCTTATCGATTTGCAGAATTGTGTGGTTTTGCACTCTGAAACTGTTACTTGGCTACCTTTGTCTCAACTGTATTACAATCAGTGTGTGCCTTTCTGAATAATGAGACTGTAATTAGAGCTATAGCAGAATCCCCTGTGTAGTGCAAACAGAAAATCCAGCATGCATATGTGAAACTAATTATTAGGCAATTAAATGTTTGTCAGTCATTCGTAAGGAAAGCATGTGTTATCATGTGTTATTTAAAAAGGTAGTTCTATTTCAGTTACTAGTAATATAATATCTATAGCTTTTCCATTTCAGTGGCGGTGCTGAGGTAGATGTTGTGGGTGATGTCTTGGGATGCTCCAGTGAGTAGGCTTGAGTTAGAGAACCAGTTCATGACTACCGAGCAGTCACTGGAGATGCTAATGCTGTTCACTGCTGGCAGTTTTATGTTTCAGATGCTGGGAATGAGTGTAATTAAGTTTGGAAGATGTTCTGTTTAACTGATTTCAAACTTGCAACACATCACAACCTCTGGTAGAAATAACCTTACGTTGGCCAGAAGAATTCAAATGAAGATCCCCTGGCCTTAATCTGCACACTGCCTTTCTATAACATTTTTTTAATTCTATTTAAATTTCATTCAGAATTTCTTTACAGGACTTGGCATTTTTGCCTTATTATGGTGTCCATATGTGGAGTCTTCATTCAGGAAACCTCACCTTCTGAGCTTCTGGCTAATCACTGGCTAGGCACTGGATAGACAGAGATGAATAGGAAACTTTGATTTTTCTTAGAGCAGAGGGAGTCAAAGGAGGTACGCAGAGGATTACGAGTAACAGAACAGATGTGCACAGACTGTTACAGGGTTGAGAAGAAGCAAGCTGAAACTTCTCATCTTGCCTTACAAAACCCTACAGGTGTACCCCTGGCCAGTCTCACCTTACCTCCGGGACCTCACCTTACCCCTCTGTTCCTCTGGTCAGTCACTCTTCCACCTCCCTGGACCTCATGAAGTTCCTCTACCTCTCAACCTTCTCTCGTCATGGCACTTGCTTTTTCCTCTGCCTGCAGTGACTTTGCCTCTTATCTTTTTAAAGCTGATCTTTAGTATTGAGAAATAATCATTTGCTGAGCACTATTCATTCCTTTAGATAACCCATTGCTAAGTGGATATTTTCTGACTCATCACTTTATAATTTTTAAATTAATGGTTTCTCATCTGTGTATTTTGTATTGTTTCCCTTCCTCTGTCTTTTTTGAAAAAAAAAAAAAACGTATTTGGCTGCACTAGGCCTTGGTTGAGGCACATAAGGATCTTCGATCTTCACTGCAGCATGCAGGATGGATATATATATATATATATATTTTTTTTTTTTAGTTGCAGCACGCAAACTATTCCCATGGGCAGAGGAGCCCGGTAGGCTGCAGTCCATGGGGTCTCTAAGAGTCGGACATGACTGAGTGACTTCACTTTCACTTTTCACTTTCATGCATTGGAGAAGGAAATGGCAACCCACTCCAGTGTTCTTGCCTGGAGAATCCCAGGGACGGGGGAGCCTGGTGGGCTGCCATCTGTGGGGTTGCACAGAGTCGGACATGACTGAAGCGACTTAGCAGCAGCAGCAGCAGCATGCAAAGTACTAGTTGTTGCATGTGGAGTGTAGTTCCCCAAGCAGGGGTAGAATCCAAGCCCCCTGCATTGGGTGTGTGGAGTCTTAGCCACTGGACCACCAGGAAAGTCGCTCCTCTCTCCGTTTGAACAGAACTCTTGTCCTATCAGTCTTATATCCTAGTACCTAGTAGACACTCAGCCAGAATTTACCAATTTGTGTGCCTGAGCTTACTTTTATGCCTTGTCACAGTAAATATTAAAGGGTGTTGTGTTTATTCCTGCAGCCAAATAGAATTGATTTATAATATGACAATGAAGTGAAAATAAGGAGGATAAACAGCTTTTTAAGAGGTTAAAACCTCTCAGGAAGAGGCTATTTGAGATGGAAAGGGAGATTGGAACCATTTCTAGGAGGGCATATGGAGTCAAGAGAGAGGTTTGGTATTTGTTTTAAAATATTAGCTGTTTAACTACATTCACAGTGTTATGCAACCGCTGTCAATTTTAAAGCATACTCATCACCTCGAAAAGAAAATCTCTTTTTTAAAAGCTTTATTTATTTTTTATTACTTGACCATACCATGTGGCCTGTTGGATCTTAGTTCCCCTTCAGTTCATTCACTGAGTTCTGTCCAACTCTTTGCAACCCCATGGACTGCAGCACACCAGGCTTCCCTGTCCATCAGCAACTCCTGGAGCTTATTCAACCTCACGTCCATCGAGTCGATGATGCCATCCAACCGTCTCATTCTCTTTCGTCCCTTTTGCCTCCTGCCTGCGATCTTTCCCAGCATAAGGGTCTTTTCCAGTGAGTCAGTTCTTCAAATTAGGTGGCCAAAGGATTGGAGTTTCAGCTTCAGAATCAGTCCTTCCAATGAATATTCAGGACTGATTTCCTTTAGGATGGACTGGTTGGATCTCCTTGCAGTCCAAGGGACTCTCAAGAGTCTTCTCCAACACCACAGTTCAAAAGCATCAATTCTTCCACGCTCATCTTACTTTATGATCCAACTCTCACATACATTTTTTTTTATCTCCAAAATCATTGCAGATGGTGAATGCAGCCAAAAATTAAAAGACTGTTACTCCTTGGCAGGAAAGTTATGACCAGCCTAGACAGCATATTAAAAAGCAGAGACATTACTTTGCCAACAAAGGTCCATCTAGTCAAGGCTACGGTTTTTCCAGTAGTCATGTAAGGATGTGAGAGTTGGACTATAAAGCAGAACGGGACAACAGAGGATGAGATGGTTGGATGGCATCACTGACTCAGTGGACATGAGTTTGAGTAAACTCTGGAAGTTGCTGATGGACAGGGAGGCCTGGAATGCTGCACTCCATGGGTCACAAAGAGTCAGACATGACTGAGTGACTGAACTGAACTGAACTCACATCCACACATGACGACTGATAAAACCATAGCTTAGACTGGACAGACTGTTGTTTGGCAAAGTCTCTGCTTTTCAATATGCAGTCTATGTTGGTCATAGTTTTTCTTCCAAGAAGCAAGTGTCTTTTAATTACATGGCTGTTCCCTGGTGGCTCAGAGGTTAAAGCGTCTGCCTCCAATGCGGGAGACCTGGGTTCAATCCCTGGGTAGGGAAGATCCCCTGGAGAAGGAAATGGTAACCCACTCCAGTATTCTTGCCTGGAGAATCCCATGGACAGAGGAGCCTGGCGGGCTACACTCCATGGGGTCACAAAGAGTCAGACACGACTGAGTGACCACTTCACTTCACTTCAGTCACCGTCTGCAGTGATTTTGGAGCCCAAAAAATAAAGTCTCACTGTGTCCACTGTTTGCCCTATTTGCCATCCAGTGATGGGACCTGATGCCATGATCTTAGTCTTCTGAATGCTGAGTTTTGAGCCAGCTTTTTCACTCTCCTCTTTCACTTTCATCAAGAGGCTCTTTAGTTCTTCACTCTCTGCCACAAGGGTGGTATCACCTGTTTATCTGAGGTTATTGATATTTCTCCTGGCAATCTTGATTCCAGCTTGTGCTTCAGCCAGCCTGGCATTTTGCATGATGTACTCTGCATATAAGTTAAATAAGCAGGTTGACAATATACAGCCTTGGCTTATTCCTTTAGCAATTTGGAACCAGTCTGTTGTTCCATGTCCAGTTCTGTTGCTTCCTGACCTGCATACAGATTTCTCAGGAAGCAGGTGAGGTGCTGTGGTATTCCCATCATTTTCAGAAGTTTCCACAGTTTATTGTGACCCACACAGTCAAAGGCTTTAGCTTAGTCACTAAAGCAAAAATAGACGTTTTTCTGGAACTCTCATGCTTTTTCGATGATACAACGGGTGTTGGCAATTTGATCTCTGGTTCCTCTGCCTTTTCTAAATCAAGCTTGAACATCTGGAAGTTCATGGTTCACATACTGTTGAAGCCTGGCTTGGAGAATTTTGAGCATTACTTTGCTAGCATGTGGGATTAGTGCAATAGTTTGAACATTCTTTGGCCTTTCCTTTCTTTGGGAATGGAATGAAAACTGACCTTTTCCAGTTCCACTACTAGGGATTGAACCCATGCCTCCTGCAGTGGAGACTTGAGATCTTAACCATTGGACCACCAAGGTAGTCCCAAGAAACCCTTTACTTTTACATATCAACCTCAAATCACCTCAGCCCAACCAACTACTTACTGGCTTTCTGTCTCTATAGATTCGCCTGTTCAGGACATTTCATGTAAATGTCATATAATATGTGTTCTTTTGTGACTGGCTTCTTTCACTTAGCATGTTTTTCAGTGTTCATCCATCTTGTGGCATGTGTCAGGACTTCATTCCTTTCTATGGATGAATGGTATTCCATTGTATGTATATGCCAAATTTAGTTTATCCATGTAGGCTAATGACACTTGTGTTGTTTCTACCTTTTGGCTACTGTGGCTAATGCTTCAAGTAAATCTGGTATACAAATATCCATTGGAGTTCCTGTTTTCAGTTCTTTTGGGTATATATAGCTAGGAATGGAATTGCTGAATGATATATCATTCAGGTTTTTGATGATCCATCAAAATGCCTATTCACAGTGTACCATTTTACTTTCCCACCAGCAATGAAGAGTTAAATTTCTTCATATGCTCACCAGTGCTTGTTGTTTGGCCTTTTAAAAAAATAAGTATATAGCGGTCCTAGTAAGAGTTAAGTAGTACTTTGTGGGTTTGATTTGCTCTTCTCTGATGAGAGTTGGACTGTGAAGAAAGCTGAGTGCTGAAGAATTGATGCTTTTGGACTGTGGTGCTGGAGAAGACTCTCAAGAGTCCCTTGAACTGCAAGGAGATCCAACCAGTCCATCCTAAAGGAGACCAATCCTGGGTGTTCTTTGGAAGGACTGATGCTAAAGCTGAAACTCCAATACTTTGGCCACCTCATGCGAAGACTTGACTCATTTGAAAAGACCCTGTTGCTGGGAGGGATTGGGGGCAGGAGGAGAAGGGGACGACAGAGGATGAGATGGCTGGATGGCATCACCGACTCGATGCATATGAGTTTGGGTGAAATCTGGGAGTTGGTAATGGACAGGGAGGCCTGGCATGCTGTGATTCATGAGGTCACAAAGAGTCAGACATGACTGAGCGACTAAACTGAACTGAACTGAATGATTAATGATCTTGAGCATCTTTTCATATCCTGTATTAGCCATCTTTAGAGAAAGAAATGTCTATTCAAATTCTTGGCTATTTTTTGAGTTGTTTGCCCTTTGGTTATTAACTTGAAAGAGCTATTTATATACTAGATCAGTTCAATTCAGTCAGTTCAGTCGCTCAGTCATGTCCCCATGGACTGCAGCACGTGAGGCCTCCCTGTCCATCAGCAACTCTCAGAGTTTAAGCAAACTCATGTCCATTGGGTCAATGATGCCATCCAGCCATCTCATCCTCTGTCGTCCCCTTCTGCTCCTGCCTTCAATCTTTCCCAGCATCACGGTCTTTTCAAATGAGTCAGCTCTTCGCATCAGGTGGCCAAAGGATTGGAGTTTCAGCTTCTACATCAGTCCTTCCAATGAATATTCAGGACTGATTTCCTTTAAGATGGACTGGTTGGATCTCCTTGCAGTCCAAAGGGAGTCTCAAGAGTCTTCTCCAACACCTCAGTTCAAAAGCATCAATTCTTCTGCACTCAGCTTTCTTTATTGTCCAACTCTCACATCCATACATGACTACTAGAAAAACCATAGCCTTGACTAGATGGACTTTTGTTGGCAAAGTAATGTCTCTGCTCTTTAATATTGCTGTCTAGGTTGGTCATAACTTTTCTTCCAAGGAGTAAGCATCTTTTTATTTCATAGCTTCAGTCACCATCTGCAGTGATTTTGGAGCCCAAGAAAATAAAGCCTGCCACTGTTCCCACTATTTCTTCATCTATTGCCATGAAGTGATGAGACCGGATGCCATGATCTTTGTTTTCTGAATGTTGAACTTTATGCCAACTTTTTTACTCTCCTCTTTCACTTTCATCAAGAGGCTCTTTAGTTCTTCACTTTCTGCCATAAGGGTGGTGTCATCTGCATATCGGAGTTTATTGATACTTCTCCTGGCAGTCTTATTTCCAGCTTGTGCTTCATGCAGCCCAGCGTTATTCACAGTGTACTCTTCATATAATTTAAATAAGAATGGTGACAGTATACAGCCTTGACGTACTCCTTTTCATATTTGGAACCAGTTTGTTGTTCCATGTCAAGTTTTAACTGTTGCTTCTTGACCTGCATACAGACTTCTCAAGAGGCAGGTCAGGTGATCTGGTATTCTCATCTCTTGAGGAATGTCCACAGTTTATTGTGATCCACATAGTCAAAGGCTTTGGCATAGTCAATAAAGCAGAAATAGATGTTTTTCTGGAACTCTGTTGCTTCTTCGATGATCCAGTGGATGTTGGCAGTTTGATCCCTGGTTCCTCTGCCTTTTCTAATTCCAGCTTGAACATCTGGAGGTTCACGGTTCACGTACTGTTGAAGCCTCAGTTCAGTTCAATCGCTCAGTCATGTCCGACTCTTTGTGATCCCATGTACCGCAACACGCCAGGCCTCCCTGTCCATCACCAAATCCTGGAGTTCACCCAAACCCATATCCATCGAGTCGGTGATGCCATCCAACCATCTCATCCTCTGTCATCCCCTTCTCCTCCTGCCCTCAATCTTTCCCAGCATCAGTTTCTTTTCAAATGAGTCAGCTGTTCTCATCAGGTGGCCAACATATTGGAGTTTCAGCTTCAACATCAGTCCTTCCAGTGAACACCCAGGACTGATGTCCTTTAGGATGGACTAGTTGGATCTCCTTGTAGTCCACAATACTCTCAAGAGGCTTCTCCTGGCTTGGAGAATATTGAACATTACTTTGCTAGCATGTGAGATGAGTCCAATTGTGTGGTAGTTTGAGCATTCTTTAGCATTGCCTTTCTTAGGGTTTGGAATGAAAACTGACCTTTTCCAGTCCTGTGGCCACTGCTGAGTTTTCCAAATGTGCTGGCATATTGAGTGCAGCACTTTCACAGCATCAGCTTTTAGGATTTGAAATAGCTCAACTGTAATTCCATCCCCTCCACTTGCTTTGTTCATAGTGATGCTTTTCCTAAGGTCTACTTGATGTCACATTCCAGGATGTCTGGCTCTGTAAGTGATCACACCGTTGTGATTATCTGGGTCAAGAAGATCTTTTTTGTACAGTTCTGTGTATTCTTGCCACCTCTTCTTAATATCTTCTGCTTCTGTTAGGTCCCTACCATTTCTGTCTTTTATTGAGCCCATCTTTGCCTGAAATGTTCCCTTGGTGTCTCTAATTTTCTTGAAGAGATCTCTAGTCTTTCCCATTCTATTGTTTTCCTCTATTCTTTGCACTGATCACTGAGATACTAGACCCCAAACATATATATATATATATATACGTATATATATACCTATATATACATATATATATATATATATGATTTGCAAATGTTTTCTTCCATTCATGCATTGTCTTTTTACTTTGTTGGTAAAAATCTTTTGAAGCATAAGTTTTATCTAGTTTTTGTTGCTTGTGCTTTTGGTGTTGTATCTTAGAATCTAGTGCCAAATCCAAGGTCACATACATTTATTTATTCCTGTGTTTTTTTGCCTACACTGTCATGATTTCAGCTTTTATATTTAGGTCATTGATCCATTTTAAGCTAATTTTGGTACATAGTATGTAGGGTATGTAGGGCTTCCCTGGAGGCTCAGAGTTTAAAGCATCTGCCTGCAATGCGGGAGACCAAAGTTTGATCCCTGGGTTGGGAAGATCCCCTGGAGAAGGAAGTGGCAACCCACTCCAGTAGTCTTGCCTGGAGAATCCCATGGAGGGAGGAGCCTGGTAGGTTACAGTCCATGGGGTTGCAAAGAGTCGGACATGACTGAGCTACTTAACTTTTCATGTAGGGTATAACTTCCTTCTCTTGTGTATGACAATCCAGTTGTCCCAACACCTTTATTGAAGAAACTACTTGTCCATTCAGTATTCTTGGTACCCTTCTGGAAATCACTTGACCATAGATATATGGGTTTATTTATGTACTCTCAATCTCAAAAGTATTCTAATGATACATCTTTATGTTTATTCTTATGCTAGTACCACATTATCTTGTTTACCATTGCTTTGTATTAAGTTTTAAAATCAAGTGCGTGTGTCTTCCAAATACATTCTTTTTCAGGATTATTTTGGCTATTCTGATTTTGCATATTAGTTTTAGGTTCACTGTAAATTTCTGCAAAAACTTTGTAAATATCACCAGCTAAGATTCAGATAGGAATTGTAATGGACCTGGGGTCAATTTGGAGCATATTGCCATCTTAACAATATTAAGTCTTCCTACTGAGGAACATGGGATGTCTTTGCATTTCTGAATCTATAATTTTTTTCCAGTGTTTTGTAGTTTTCAAGATATGTTTTTTACTTCTTTGGTTAAGTTTATTTCTAGTATTTAATTCTTTTTGATGTCATTATTAATGGAATTGTTCATTTAAATTTATTTTTGGATTATTTATTGCAAGTGTATAGAAATACAGTTGATTTTTATATATTACTTCCATATGATGTACCCTTACTGAACTTGTTTATTCTAATGATTTTTACTGGATTTATTAGACTTTTCTCTATTTAACATGACATTTGCAAATAATGATTCTTTTACTTCTTATTGTCCAATCTGAATTCTTTTTAATTTTTTGCATAATTGCCCTAGCTCCTTCAGTACAATGTTAGATAGAAGTGGCAAGAATGTACATTCTTTTATTGTTGATTATGGGGAAAAGCATAGTCTTTCATCATTAAACATGATGTTAGCTGTGCCTTTTTAATAGATACCCCTTATCTGTTTGAGGAAACTCTTTTCTATTGCTAGTTTGAGTGGATTTTTTTTCCATGAAAGAGTGTTGGACTTTGTCAGTTGTCTTCTTTGCTTCTGTTGAGATGATCATGTGGTATTTGCCTTTTATTCTATCAGTATGGTACATTGCATTATATGGTATTGGGGGTGTTAAACCAACCTTGCATTTCTGATGTAATTGCCACTTGGTCATGATATGTAATTCTTTTTGTTACTGGATTAAGTGTTCTAGTATCTTGTTGAGGATTTTTTAAATCTATGTTCATAAGAGATTGGTCTGTAGTACCCATTCCTGGTGACTTCTGTCTGGGTTTATATTGGCCTCATAAAAACTTCTTGGAAGGGTATGAAAAATTGGTATTAATTATCATTTATGTGTTTGGTAGAATTACCAATGGGACCATCAGGGGTTGGATTTTTGTTTGTAGGTCTTTTGTGATTACTAATTCTGATTACATAATGAACCATGAGCCCTGCTAGGTTAGGTTCTTGGTGAAAACCTGCTTTACAGAAGGCTGCCTTCTTGCTGTGTCTTCACATAGTGAAGAGAACCATCTCATTTCTCTTCATCTTCTTAAAGGACAGCCATATTTTCATGGATCTCTCCCCACATGACCTCATCTGAGCCCAATTACCTCCCAGAGGCCCTGCCTCCAAGTAAAATCACATTGGGGATTAGGGTGTTAGCATATTAATTTGGAGGGTTCATAAACACTACCCTACTCTAGCACTCCATGAGTTCTTAAGGGAGTGCAAAGGCCCTTAGAAGCTCAATACCATGATGTTTTTAAAGAATCTTTTTTTTTTTCAAGTTTTACTGATGTATAATTTATATATAAAACTTCCCTGGTGGCTCTTCTTTTATTGAAATTTAGATGATTTTTAATATATTTATACACTTGTGCTATCATCACAATTCAGTTTCAGAACACATTATTTCACAAAATTGCTTCATTCCCATTTGCAGTCTTACTCAGTTCCAGGAAACCACTCATATGCTTTCTAGCTCTATAATTTTTTTATGAACATTTCATATAAATGATATGTAAAATATAGTCTTTTGTATCTGGCTTTTTTTTCTCTTGGCATAATCTCTACAAAGTGTATTTAATTGATACTTAAATATTTGTTCAATGAAATGAGTTAATTTTTATATAGTTATTTTAACAATAACTTGTGTCACAAATAGTAAAATTTTCAAAAAATGCTTCCTATTTAATTTCTAATAAATTCAGAATGTATTCATAAAGAGATGCTATACTAGGAAAATTACACATGGACACTTTAAATGAATTAAAATATTTGTGAGTTAGAAAATATTACAGTAAGCCTTCAATACTATTTTCTTGGGGGCTTCCCAGGTGGCACTAGTGGTAAACATCCAACCTGCCATTGCAGGAGATTTAACCTATATCCCAGGTTTAGTCCCTGAATCAGGAGGATTTCCTAGAGGAGGAAATAGCAACCCACTCCAGTATTCCTACCTGGAGAATCCCATGGAAAGGTGAGCCTGGTGGGCTACAGTCCACAGGGTTGCAAAGAATTAGACACGACTAAAGCGACTTAATGCACGGACAGTCCTTTTTATTACTCTTACCACAGGGAAATTTGGCGGAAATATCTTATGCGCGTTTCCTCATGAATTCTGAGTTAATTTGTAAGAACTAAAGGATGTGTTTATTATTGTTCCTAGCACAAATTTCCTTAAAGATGTATCTCCTAAATGCTGACCAACTGCAGCTTTTCAGCAATGTGGTTACTTTTATCTTGAATTCATCTTACTCAACAGGAAACGGATTTATCTCCTCCATCATAATAGTGAATTATGCCTTGGACAATTTTTCTGAATTTTACTGTTTAACAATTTGTGCTTTGTTGGAGATCGATTCATCCTTCTGTCTGATAGTAAAGTGCCTTATTTAGTCCATATTCCCAATAAATGTAATTAGGATTTCTAGCCATTGCCTATTTCATTCCTATAATTCAGATTTCCTGCCAGCAATTAGGTAGAAAATAGCGTGTGAGGTCGGTACATAACTTAGAATAATAGAACCTGGGATCTAATAAAAACGATGTTTATAGACAAGTCTGATTCGTGAAGAGTGGTAGTCATCTATTGAAGCTTTATTTGTACCTTTGTTTTCTTTTTTAATAGAGATGAGGGGAATGTAGACAAATGGTATCGTCAGTCGAGAAAATTCGTCGTTTCATAGTCTCTCAGTGAACCTGGGAAAGTTTGGTTCTCTGTAATAACGTACAGCATTGTTGCTCCACTTTTATAGCTTTTTACCATTTTGAGATATTTCATTATTTCAGTTTTAGCCCATACCCTTAATGATACCATCTGAATGGAAGTAGAGAGATAGTCAGACAACAGGCTGATGCTGGAAGGGACAGGGAGTGACTTCTTGTTGTCATGTAGTGGTCACCAATCTCTTCATATGTGGTGATCTTTGCACACTTACACACTTGCCCTACAGACAATGAGCATTCTTCGAGTGCGTAAAACATAAGAGCTAATGGTACCCTATGGAAGGCCAAGGTAGATCTTGGTTCTGGGGAAATAAATGCAAGGAAATTCATTTTAAAAAAACAAATCAGGAACTTCTGGGAGCTGGGAATGGGAAGTTACTTTTCAAGGAGTGCATGCTAAGTCACTTCAGTCATGTCCACCTCTTTGTGACCCCATGGACTGTAGCCCACCAGGCTCCTCTGTCTATGGGATTCTCCAAGCAAGAGTACTGGAGTGGGTTGCCTTTTCCTTCTCCAATGCAACCAATATAATGTTTCAAATATGCAAGGTGACTAAAATTCAAGAGATTTGCTGTCTGTAGTTATACCCATAGTTAACAATACTGTATTGTTCTCCTAAAAGTTCTTTAAGGGGTAGATCTCTTGTTAAATGTTCTTGCCACACACAGAAAAGATCCTGGGAAACTGCACTGTTTTTTGCGATACCCCCTCTCTCTCTCATCCAGTGGTACTCTCTTATTAAAGACACTTGAAGGTTAATAGGTCTCTGTCCCTGACCCCCATCAAAGCAAATAATAAAATAGAAAGGCAAGGAACAGTAAGAAAAGCTATTGAGTTGTGTCATTAGACAAATATATTTATGCTTATTGGAACAGAACATTCTTCTACCTCATGGAAATGATGGGAAACGCAGACTTTAGTACTTGCTTCTGGAAACTTTAAATTCTGAACCAGAATTATAATAATCTGTCAAACTATTGAAAGATTATTGCCACTTATGGGAAGCTTAACAGAATTACAAGCTACTGGGACACATGTTTAAGAGAGATTAAATAAAAATAAACCAAGAGAAAGGTAACCATATTTTTTCAAAAAAACATAGTTGTTTCCATTTTAGTATCTACTAAGGCCAAAGTTAGTTTTGAAGTGTTATTCTTTATCCAGCTACTCTTGCTCACGAAAGATAGAATATACTACATTTGAAAATCATCTGTCAAAAATATGCCTATTCTTAATGCATCAAAAGGAAAACACAAACCACACACATTTCATTTTTCTCATTTTCATCTTTAAAAATACGATATTCTCTCCTCTTAAATAAATTTGCCAGAAATAACATTTTTCTCAAACTCATGCTACTGGTGCAGAAGAAAATGAAGCCTAAAGAGACAGACATTGGCCAAATACAGAAATTACATTCATTGAGAGATTATTTGGAAGTAAAAGAAGCTAATGTGTGGATCCTGATCATTGGTGGCATCTGAATTAGAGGGAAAGCATGATGGATTAAGATTCCAGATGCTTGGTGAAAAGCACTAATGGAAAACACCCTTGAGAGAGCTCGGGAGAAAGTGTGTATCTATGAGTCTCAACATCTCAAGGAGGGATTTACAGTTTGTAAGTAAAATGAAAAGAAAGTGAAAGTTGCTCAGTCATGTCCAACTCTCTGAGACCCCATGGACTACACAGTCTGTGGAATTCTCTAAGCCAGAATACTGGAGTGAGTAGTCTTTCCCTTCTCTGGGGGATCTTCCCAACCCAGGGATCGAACCCAGGTCTCCTGCATTGCAGGTGGATTTTTTTTTTACCAGCTGAACCTCAAGGAAAGCCCAAGAATACTGGAGTGGGTAGCCTATCTCTTCTCCAGTGGATCTTCCTGACCCAGGAATCGAACTGGCATCTCCTGCATTGCAGGCAGATTCTTTACCAAATGAGCTATCAGGGAAGCCCCTGACGTTCCCTTATAATCCTTGACTTTGTTCCAGAGAAATGTTTTGGAGCTATTTTCATCATTATTTGATCTATGCAGCCAATTTATTGAGTGGAAAACATTTCACAGAGTGTAAGTAGCAAACAACTTTTCTCATGGTACTGCTGTCAGATGTGCTCCAGAAATACCCTCCTGTTCTAGTGGGAGAGATCTTAGCAGAAACCAGAGCTTTGCTGCCCATCCAATAACATGTTTGAAAGTGAGAGTGTTAGTTGCTTGATTGTGTCCAGCTTTTTGCAACCCCATGGGCTTGTAGCCCACCAGGCTCCTCTGTCCATGGAATTCTCCAGGCAAGAATACTGGAGTGGGTTTGTCATTTTCTTCTCCAGGGTATCTTGCCAACCCAGAGATGAAACCTGGGTCTCCTGCATTGCAAGCAGATGCTTTACACTCTGAACCACTTTTCAGGTGTCAAATAACATGTTTAGGTGTTCAAATTTCCCTATCACTTTAAATCAAAACCTACCCATTTCAAAAGGGTAAGATTTCCCTTGGTGGCTTCCCAGTGGCTCAGATGGTAAAGCATCTGCCTGCAATGCAGGGACCCGGGTTCAATCCCTGGGTCAGAAAGATGCCCTGAATTGGAGAATTCCATTCACAGAGGAACCTGGTGGGCTACAGAACGTGGGATTGCAAAGAGTCAGACATGACTGAACGACTAACGCTTTCACTGTCACATTCTTTTCCTTTCTTTCCTCCCAGCATGCCCAGAAACCCGTCCTGGGGAAAGGGTACTGTTGTCTGTTCCTCACTTGCATTTTGTTTTTGCCTGCTCGTATGTTCTTTTCTACCAATTTTGGGTAGGCTGGAGGAGGGAAGAGGTGAAGGGGCAAAATGCCATTGTATTAATATATAAGCGCTCTCTGTGGTCCTCTCTTGGTTAGTAGATGCCTTCTATCATGGAAAATGTCCACATTTAACCTTTCTCTGGTGCAGTTCCTTGGAGAAACACCCCCTGCTGCCCAGAACTTCTGACCTCACGCTCTTCTTTTCTAGAATAATGCATTCTGTAGCCACCTTTTTTCCTCTTCCCCTGAGCCACTGCTTTAATAATGTTACCCACAAGTCCTCTTCCTGCTTGAATCTAGTTTTCTCAGCAGATGGCTCACATATTGGGTTGGCCTGAAGG
This sequence comes from Bison bison bison, assembly GCF_000754665.1. Lineage (NCBI taxonomy): Eukaryota > Metazoa > Chordata > Mammalia > Artiodactyla > Bovidae > Bison > Bison bison. Next base: position 3,452,528 of record NW_011494661.1, on the reverse strand, counting down.
GAGAAAGAGGGCGGCAGTGGATGAGATGGTTAGATAGCATCACCAACTCAATGGACATGAATCTGAGCAAACTCCGGGAATTAGTAGAGGATAGAGCAGCCTGGCCGGAGAAGGCAATGGCAACCCACTCCAGTACTCTTGCCTGGAAAATCCCATGGATGGAGGAACCTGGTAGGCTGCAGTCCATGGGGTCACAAAGAGTCGGACACGACTGAGCGACTTCACTTTCACTTTTCACTTTCATGCATTGGAGAAGGAAATGGCAACCCATTCCAGTGTTCTTGCCTGGAGAATCCCAGGGATGGGGGAGCCTGTTGGGCTGCCGTCTATGGGGTCGCACAGAGTCGGACACGACTGAAGCGACTTAGCAGCAGCAGCAGAGCAGCCTGGCGTGCTGCAGTCCATGGGATCAAGAATCAGACACAACTTAGTGACTGGACAACAACAAAATTTCATTCAGCTTTCTCCATAAGATGTTAATGAAAAAACCCAAATGAACTTTTAGGTCAACACAGTAAATTGGAGACCTAGGTTTGATCCCTGGGTCAGGAAGATCCCCTGGAGAAGGGAATGGCTACCCGTACTCCAGTATTCTTGTATGGAGAATCCCACAGACAGAGGAGCCTGGGGCAGGGCTGCAGTCCATGGGGTCACAAAGAGTTGGAGACGACTGAGTGACTTCCGCTTTACCTTTAATAAAATGGAAGTTCCTTCAATACAAAGGCTGTATATGATACCTCCTGGTTCTTGTCTAGCACCAGCCACAGATAATATGGCCCATTTGTGGTCTGTAATCTAATTAAAATGTTTTCTCTACTATTTAGATTATTTTAAAAAATACAGTCTCTCAGTAGGTATCAGAGTAAGACTCTTGAGCCAGCACCTACCCAGATTAACAGGATATCCAGTCCTCATTCTCACACCCCAAGCTCCCATTTATCTAGAAGTTCCTTGGGAAACATATTCCCTTTAAAGGACCAGTTCTTCTGCTTCTGTGTGCCATATTGAGGCTGGAATTCAAAAGCACTTTCAGATCTTTGTTACCCTGGATACCCTGAGATGAGGGACCACTTGGGTAAACAAGAGGACTTGCCGAGGGATACAGAGGCACAAGTTCAGCTTTAACAGAATTGGTATATGATTCTTCTAGTTCACAAATACTGCTCCCTGAAGCCCTTCTTTTCAGGGAAGAGCCTGCTAAGTGCAAGTTCTCTCTCAACCCACTTTTCAGACTTCTTTCTTTAACTTTACAAAAGAAAGGTTCACCTCTCATCCAACTTGAATCTTACCATGATGTTTTTCCTAGAGTGGAAAACCTCCACATCACCATTCAAAAAGCAAAAAAAATTAATGTTCCTGGTAGTTTTGAGAAAACAGTTGACCAATGATATAATAAATCCTCCTGCAAATTAGATGTCTTCTATTTCTCTGCTTTCAACAAAGTTGATGGATTTATTCAAGTTTTAAACTGCTGGATGATTGAAAAATAGTTTTTGCTTATCAATCACTGTATTTTTGTACATTCAAATATGAAGGGGACAAATTGATAGTGCTGTAATAATGCCCCATCTACTTATTTTCTTAGAAATTGTAGGAAAGAAGGAAAACTTGGGTTAAAATTGATGTTGAACTGTCTCAGTGTAGAATTAAGCTACAATCATTTGTATATACATGAAATAATGGGAAAAATAGCTCTATCCATTTCATTAAGACATGCATTTCTAATGAATATTTTTACTTTTCATATTTATTAATATTCATTTGTCATACTTCTTTTGGATCACTTGAATAGTAATTGTAATAAACTAAATTTAGAAGGAATTTTACTTTGATTTTTATTTTTGACAAATTTTGTATGTATTTAAGATGTCCAATGTGATTCCTGTTATGTGCAAACATTTTAAATTGACCTAACTATGGTAATCATTTCACATATTCATCACCTCCCATAGTCACCTTTGTGTGTGAGTGTGGTGAGAACCCTTGATCTAGTCTTAAGAAATTTCAAGTATACACATTATTATTAGTCACCATGCTGTACTTGAACCTTTCATAACTCAAAATTCATACCCTTTGATCAGTATCTTTCCTTTTCCTCCACCTCCCAGGCTGTTGGTAACCAACATTCTATCTGTCATTATGAGTTAGATTTTTTGTTTAAGATTCCACATATAAGTGAGATAATACACTATTTGTCTTTTTGTGTCTGGCTTATTTCACTTAACGTAATGTCTTTTTTTTTTTTTTTGGCTATATCAATTTATTTTTTTTATTTTATTTTTAAACTTTACATAATTGTATTAGTTTTGCCAAATACCAAAATGATGTAATGTCTTCCAAGCATTCAATATTTCCATGCTATTGCAAATGACAGGACTTCCTTCTTTTGTAAGGCTGTGTAATATTCTGTTGTATGAATAACACATATTCTTTCTATAGATGGGTACTTGTTTCCCTATGTTGGCTACTGTGAATAATACTGCCATGAACATGTGTTAGTCGTGTCTGACTCTTTAGGACCCCATGGACTGTAGCACGCCAGGCTTCCCTTGTCCTTCACTATCTCCCGGAGTTTGCACAGGCTCATGTCCTTTGAGTCATGTCCTTCTCCTCCTGTCCTCAATCTTTCCCAGCATTAGGGTCTTTCTCAATGAGTCAGCTTTTCACATCAGGTGTCCAAAAGTACTGGAGCTTCAGCATCAGTCCTTCCAATGCAATGAACATAGGAGTAAAAATATCTCTTCAAGATGGAGATTTTATATCCCTGACTATATACTCAGAACTGGGATTGCTGGATCATTTGCTTGATCTACTGTTAATTTTTGACAAACCTCAGTAATGTTCTCCATGCAACGACATCATTTTTTTTATATATGAACAGTGTTAGGAGGGTTCCAGCTTTTTCACATCCTTACAGTCACTTGTTTTCTTTTGTTATGTAGATAATAGCCATCCTTACACGTGTAATGTGACATCTCATTGTGGTTTTGAATGGCACTTTCCTGATTACTGATGTTGAGCATCTTTTCATATATCTGTTAGCCATTTGTATATCTTCTTTGGAGAAATATCTATTTCTGTTCTTTGCCTATTTTCTGATCAGGTTTTTTCCTTTTGCCATTGAGTTATATAAGTTCTTTATATTTTGGATATGGCCTCATTATCAGAGATACAGTTTGCAAATATTTCCTCCCATTGCATAGATTGCCTTTTCAGTCTGTTGATTATTTCCTTTGCTGTGCAGATACTTTTAATTTGATGCAGTCCTCCTTGGCTATTTTTGCGTTTTTGCAGCTTGTGCTTTTAGTGTCATATCTAAGAAGTCATTGCATAGACTAATGTCAAGGAGACTTTCCCTTATGTTTTCTTTTAGGAGTTTTATGATTTTATGTCTTGTTTATAAGTCTTTCCTCCATTTTTAGTTGAGTTTGTGTGTGGTGTAAGATGTACCATCTGCACATGGATATCTAGGTTTCTCAGCACATTTATTGAAGAGATTATGTCATATGTCAACAGTTTTACTTTTTCCTTTCTGGTTTTCATGCTTTTCACTTTTCTTGCCTTTTTCATTTTTATTATGGATAGGACTTCTAGTATTATGTTGATTAAAAGTGGTAGATGCCCTTATCTTCTTCTCAATCTTAGAGGAAAAGCTTTCAGTTTTTTGCTGCTAACTATGAATCTGTGACCACTGGAAACACCATAGCCTTGACTAGACGGACCTTTGTTGGCAAAGTAATGTCTCTGCTTTGTAATATGCTATCTAGGTTGGTCATAACTTTTCTTCCAAGGAGTAAGTGTCTTTTAATTCTATGGTGTTTCCAGTGGTCATGTATGGATGTGAGAGTTGGACTGTGAAGAAAGCTGAGCGCCAAAGAACTGATGCTTTTGAACTGTGGTGTTGGAGAAGACTCTTGAGACTCCCTTGGACTGCAAGGAGATCCAAGCAGTCCATTCTGAAGGAGATCAGCCCTGGGATTTCTTTGGAAGGAATGATGCTAAAGCTGAAACTCCAGTACTTTGGCCACCTCATGCAAAGAGTTGACTCATTGGAAAAGACTCTGATGCTGGGAGGGATTGGGGGCAGGAGGAGAAGGGGACGACAGAGGATGAGATGGCTGGATGGCATCACCGACTTGATGGACGTGAGTCTGAGTGAACTCCGGGAGTTGGTGATGGACAGGGAGGCCTGGCATGCTGTGATTCATGGGGTTGCAAAGAGTTGGACACGACTGAGAGACTGAACTGAACTGAAAGTCCATGGAGTCACAAAGAATTGGACACGACTGAGCAACTGAACTGAACTGATGAATCTGTGGGCTTTTATAATGTTGAGTTATATTCCAGAAGGAAATACATTCATTCGTTCCCTCCTTCCTCTCTCTCCCCCCACAACGTATATGGCTTTATGATCAGAGAAAATTAAAGTTTATATACATATTTATATATATGTAGGTAAAGATAATTTTAAAAATTTGGATGTGACTGGGTGACTGGACAACAGCTAATTATGTTGTTGTTCAATCACCCAGTCATGTTTGACTCTTCATGACCCTGTGGACTGCAACACACCAGGCTTCTCTGTCACTCATCATTTCCCAGAGTTCGCCCAAGTTCATGTCCATTGAATCAGTGTGGCCATCCAGCTGTCTTATCCTCTGTTGCCCTCTTCTCCTGCCTTCTGTCTTTTCCAGCATCAGGGACTTTTCCAATGAGTCAGCTGTTTGCATCAGATAATTATAAAAGCATCAATAAAATATTCAGTTCAGTTGTGTCTGACTCTTTGTGACCGCATGGACTGCAGCATGCCAGGCCTCCCTGTCCATCGCCAGTCTTGGAGCTTACTCAAACTCATATCCATCAAGTCGGTGATGCCATCTAATCATCTCATCTTCTTGTCATCCCGCTCTCTTCCCGCCTTCAATCTTTCCCAGCATCAGGATCTTTTCCAATGAGTCAGTTCTTAGCTTCAGGTAGCCAAAGGATTGGAGTTTCAGCTTTAGCATCAGTCCTTCCAACGAATATTCAGGACTGATTTCCTTGAGGATAGACAGGTTGGATCTCCTTGCAGTCCAAGAGACTCTCAGAAGTCTTTTCCAATACCACCGTTCAAAAGCATCAATTCTTTGGTGCTTAGCTTCCTTCATGGTCCAACTCTCACATCCATACATGACAACATAGCTTTGACTAAATGGACCTTTGTCAGCAAAGTAATCTCTCTGCTTTGTAGTATGCTGTCCAGGTTGGTCATAGCTTTTCTTCTAAGGAGCAAGCGTCTTTTAATTTCATGGCTGCAGTCACTGTCTGCAGTGATTTTGGAGCCAAAAAAAAAAATAGTATCTCACTGTTTCCATTGTTTCCCCATCTATTTGCCATGAAGTGATGGGACTGGATGTCATAATCTTAGTGTTCAGAATATTGAGTTTTAAGCCAACGTTTCCACTCTCCTCTTTCACTTTCATCAAAAGGCTCTTTAGTTCTTCTTCACTTTCTGCCATAAGGGTGGTGTCATCTGCATACCTGAGATTATTGATATTTCTCCTGGCAGTCTTGATTCCAGCTTGTGCTCCATCCAGCCCAGCATTTTGCATGATATACTCTGCATATATAAGTTAAATAAGCAGAGTGACAATATACAGCCTTGACGTACTCCTTTCCTGATTTGGAACCAGTCTGTTGTTCCATGTCCAGTTCTAACTGTGCTTCTTGATCTACATACAGATTTCTCAAGAGGCAGGTCAGTTGGTCCAGTATTCCCATCTGTTTCAGAATTTTCCACAGTTTGTTGTGATCCACACTGTCAAAGGCTTTGGCATAGTCACTAAAGCAGAAGTAGATGTTTTTCTGGAACTCTCTTGCTTTTTCAATGATTCAACAGATGTTGGCAATTTGATCTCTGGTTCCTCTACCTTTTCTAAATCCAGCTTGAACGTCTATAAGTTCATAGTTCACATACTGTTGAAGCCTGGCTTGGAGAATTTTAAGCATTACTTTGCTAGCATGTGAGATGAGTGTACTTGTGTGGTAGTTGATTGTCAAGCATTAAAATATAGTAGGGTAAAATTCTAAATTTATGAGGAATAGATAGAATCAAAGTAAAAATTCAAAGCAAAAAACAATATCAAATTTTTTTGTTAAAGAAAAATTATAGAGATGTTTTTTAATGGATGGTGATGAAATCATTTTTTGTGATAAATTCCCTTGAATCCACTTAAAAATAATATCACTGCTTCATGTTAAATGTCAGTGTTTCCAACACACCAGAAATCATACCCTTTGCAACTCTTTAAATTTATATTTAAAATTTCTATATGTCAATTTAAAAATGTGTGAAGAGGGTACGTAATTTTTCAAAATTATTTTAGGAAGTACATGAGACAAACTTTGAAGGCTGCTTTTCTAGAACATGCAGTGTTTTGGAGCCAGACTGAGTCCTGAGGTTAGAAGACTTTACTGTTGCCGTGCTACAGACTTAGGCTGCTGAGCTCAGACAGTCAGAAGAGATGCCTTTATTCTTAACTGTTCCTATACTTAAATCTGTAGTACTGACCAGCGGCCAAGGAGTTATCCCTGGGGCTCAATTCCACTGATACACATCTTCATGGAGACCAGATGAGCATCTTAAGACTACACATCTTAAGACTGTGTGCTTAGTCGTTCAGTGGCGTCAAACTCTTTGCAACTCCATGGACTGTAGCCTGCCAGATTCCTCTGTCCATGGGGAGACTCCAGGCAAGAATACTGGAGTGGGTTGCCATTAGCTCCTCCAGGGGATCTTCCCAACCCAGGGATCGTATCCAGGTCTCCCACATTGCATGCAGATTCTTTACTGTCTGAGCCACCAGAGAAAAGACATGTGCACAGTAACCACTGCATAGACATTGCTGTGAACAATAAGCTAGAGTAGTGCATGTAAAGGATTTGCCAGGATCCTCAGAACAATTGAAAAAATAGAAGAATGATAATATCCACAAGTAGGAAAGACTGCATGGCATTTTGTGTGAAGTGGTAAAATAAGCTGATATTTTTTTTAATGAGCAGAATTTATAATATTTAAAAATAGAAATACATAGAAATTAGATAAATTGGCAAGAAAGTAGCATATTTAAAAATTCAAATTTTAGGATTTTAAAACGTTAATTTCAAGGTGATCTATATGAGGACAACATGGCTGTAAACCAAAGAATGAGATAGATCAGAGTGTAGATCTCAGCATTGCCACAGATTAACCATCTCATCATGGCTAGCTATTTTCGTCTGTGAGGTGTTTCTTCATTGGTAGAACGGGGACATCTATGCTTGCTCAGTCACATCCTATTCTTTGTGACTCCATGGACTGCCAGGCTCCTCTGTCCATAGAATTCTCCAGGCAAGAATATTGGAGTGGGTAGTGATTCCCTTCTCCAGGGAATCTTTCCAACCCAGGGATTGAACCCATGTCTCCTGCATAAACTGAGGGGATTCTTTACCACTGAGCCACAGGGAAAGCCTCAAAATGGGAACGGTGGTGCCTGTATGAAGGATTATATTGTGAATAATTGACCTTCTGTGCATAGGAACACTTGACCATGTTCTTCTGCTTTTGTCTCACCCCATATACTCACTGTTCTCTGTTTAGCCTTTGTTCTGTTCATTTTCAGGTTCTTTAACCTTGTGTTCATTTTCTACTTTCTTTAAACCTTTTCTCTTAGCACCCTGTTTTAAAGTCAAGAATCTCAAAGAGGGGGCTCATAGTTGAAAAAAGATTCAATGCTCTTGACAACATGAACAAACATATTTTGAAGCCAAATATGTTTTGGTCTGCTGAGTTCCATCTGATATTTGGCTTGGATGTTTTCTTTGTCATGTTAAATTTATGATACGAATCCTATGACCATTTTTTTTGGTAAGATATAAGAGTTAGTTTCCATCAAAAGAGGTAGTTTTCAACGTGAATAATGCCCCAGTGTCAATCACGAATGGACAGCATTCTTCAGTTGTCACATGTTTGCTATCAGCATTGGATTTGTTTCTCAGTTGATGCCATCGAAGATTTATATCTGCTCTGGTAAAGCACAGCTGTCAAAGGATCACCAGCTCTGTGCAGCTGAGCGTCCCACTACTGTTGATGGTAATTTTGCAACCGTGTCTTCCATGTTGGCACCATGTTAATACATTATGAGCGGGGCACTCAGCTGTGATGTGTACTAGAGCTGTGGAATAGAAATTCAGCTGGGGACTCCCACTACAATTGACATGTGGAGCCATAAAAGAAAGGGTAATCCTAAAATCAGTGCAACTTATATTACTTGGATTGTTTCAGATACAGGGAAATCTAAAACAGGTGGTAAAAATGTCCTGGTAAGAAGGGAATACAGATGACTGTTTCTGCAAATTAGAGCATTCAAATGGCCTTGGTGACGGGGGAACCCTCGGTGAGTCAGGGTCAGAAATGCAGTACTGGCCTGCCTCTGTGTGAGAACAGGGTGCTTTCCCCTGCCTTTCTCTGCCCAAAGAAATGTGGATAATGTTCAAAGATCAGTTGAACTCGGTGTAGGTTTTGCCCCCAGGCTGATCTCAGCACGCTCTCTTCTTCATTAGCATTTTTTACTTAAGCATAGTATAATACATAAATACAGTGTAAATACATAAACACAATTCAACGTATTATATTTAATTTTTATATTCATCCTAATGTCAGACTTTATTTTGGGGGGCTCCAAAATCACTGCAGATGGTGATTGCAGCCATGAAATTAAAAGACACGTACTCCTCGGAAGGAAAGTTATGACTAACCTAGATAACATATTCAAAAGCAGAGACACTACTTTGCCAACAAAGGTCCGTCTAGTTAAGGCTGTGGTTTTTCCAGTGGTCATGTATGGATGTGAGAGTTGGACTATGAAGAAAACCGAGCGCCAAAGAATTGATGCTTTTGAACTGTGGTGTTGGAGAAGACTCTTGAGAGTCCCTTGGACTGCAAGGAGATCCAACAAGTCCATCCTAAAGGAGATTAGTCCTGGGTGTTCATTGGAAGGACTGATGCTGAAGTGTGTGATGCTTCACATAATTCCTCATGTGAAGAATTGACTCATTGAAAAAGACCCTGATGCTGGGAGGGATTGGGGGCAGGAGGAGAAGGGGACGACAGAGGATGAGATGGCTGGATGGCATCACC
>NW_011494661.1:3441614-3443271 GCF_000754665.1 Bison bison bison | reverse complement strand
TGGATGGCATCACCGACTCGATGGACATGAGTTTGGGTGAACTCTGGGAGTTGGTGATGGACAGGGAGGCCTGGCATGCTGCGATTCATGGGGTCGCAAAGAGTTGGACATGACTGAGCGATTGAACTGAACTGAATGACTGGTTATATACTCCTTCATAGAAAGGAGTTTGGGGGTTTGGGAGTAATATCCATAATGTGTATGTTTATGTATTGATACATATATACCTATATACACACATTATTATATGGAGATTTTTTTTAAGTTGAGTAACGTATAAGATATCATTGCAATAGTTGTAATGAGATCAAGACTGAGATTCTTTGCAAGTAAAAATTAGTTTTTATTCTAAAAATACACACACAAAAAATATGAGATCTACCCTCTTAATGAATTTTGAGTGCCCAATACAGTACTATTGACTATAGGCAAAATGTCATTCAGCTGATCTGTAGAATTTATACTGAACTGAAAACTTGTAGCTGTTGAGCAGCAACTCCATCTCCATTTCATTCCAGACCTGACAGTTACCATTCTACTCCCTATTTCTATGAATTTGACTGTTAGATACCTCATGTAAGTAGGATCATGCACTATTTGTCCTTCTGTGACTAATTTCACTTAACATAATGCCTTCAGGGTTCATCCTTGTTGTCACATATGGCCAGATTTCATTTTTTTCATGGGGGGGCGATTTTAATTTTTACTTTTTTAATTGGCAGAAAACTGCTTTACAGTGTTGTGTTGGTTTCTGCCATAGAGCAATGCGAATCAGCCATAATTATATACATATCTCCTCCCTCCCTCTTGAGGGAAGTATGTATACTTCCCTCCTCTCCCTCTGTCCCACCCCTCTGGATTATCACAGAGCGCCAGGCTGGACTCCTGTGTTATATAGCAACTTCCCACTGACTATATCCGTTTACACATGGTAGTGTATATATGTCAGCACTATTTCCTCCCTTCATCCCACCCTCTCCTTCCCCCCTCACTTGGTGAACAAGTCCATTCTCCACTAGGTTCATCAGAACCCTTTTCCTAGCGTTCATACATATATATATATGCATTAATATACAGTACTTGTCATTCCCTTTCTGATTTACTTAACTCTGAATAAGAGGCTCTAGGTTCATCTGCGTCACTAGAGCTGACTCAAATTCATTCCTTTTTAATGGCTGAGTAATATTCCATTATATATATGTACGACAGCTTCTTTGCCCATTCATCTATTGGTGGACATCTAGGTTATTTCCACGTCTTGGCTGTTATAAATATTGCTACAGTGAACACTGGGGTACATGTGTCTTTTAGGATTGTGGTTTTCTCAGGTTGTATGCCCAGTAGTGGGATTTCTGGGTCGTATGGTAGATTTAGTTCTAGTTGTTTAAGGCCTCTCCATACTGTTTTCCATAATGGCTATATTAGTTTACATTCCCACCAGTAGTACGGGAGGATTCCTTTTCTACACATGGTCTCTAGCATTTATTGTTTGTAGATTTTTTGATGGACATTCTTACTGATGTGAGGTGATACCTCATTGTAGTTTTGATTTGCATTTCTCTAACAATGAGTGGAAACAGTGGAAACAGTGTCAGACTTTATTTTTGGGGGCTCCAAAATCACTGCAGATGGTGACTGCAGCCATGAAATTAAAAAA
>NW_011494661.1:3433970-3441514 GCF_000754665.1 Bison bison bison | reverse complement strand
TATGACCAACCTAGATAGCATATTCAAAAGCAGGGACATTACTTTGCCAACAAAGGTCCATCTAGTCAAGGCTATGGTTTTTCCTGTGGTCATGTATGGATGTGAGAGTTGGACTGTGAAGAAGGCTGAGCGCTGAAGAATTGATGCTTTTGAACTGTGGTGTTGGAGAAGGCTCTTGAGAGTCCCTTGGACTGCAAGGAGATCCAACCAGTCCATCCTAAAGGAGACCAGTCCTAGGTGTTCACTGGAAGGACTAATGCTGAAGCTGAAACTCCAGTACTTTGGCCACCTGAATCAAAGAGCTGACTCATTTGAAAAGACTCTGATGCTGGGAAAGATTGAAGGCAGGAGGAGAAGGGGATGACAGATGATGAGATGGTTGGATGGCATCACCAACTCGATGCACATGAGTTTGAATGAACTCCGGGAGTTGGTGATGGACAGGGAGGCCTGACATGCTGCGATTCATGGGGTCACAAAGAGTCGGACACGACTGAGCGACTGAACTGAACTGAACAATGAGTGATGCTGAGTATCTTTTTATGTGTTTGTTGGGTATCTGCATACCTTCTTTGGAGAAATGTCTGTTTAGGTCTTCTGCCCATTTTTTGTTTGGGTTGTTTGTTTTTCTGATGTTGAGCTATATGAGCTGGTTATTATTTTGGAGATTAATCCTTTGTCAGTTGCTTCATTTGCAGTTATTTTCTCTCATTCTGAGTACTATCTTTACATTTTGTTTATAGTTTCCTTTGCTGTGCAAAAGCTGTTAAATTTTATTAAGTACCATTTATTTTCTTTTTGTTTCCATTAATCTAGGATATGGGTCAGAGAGAATCATGCTGCAATTCATGTCAAAGAGTGTATTGCCTGTGTTTTCCTCAGTAACATCTTTATCCATCCATCCATTGATAATCATTTAGGTTGTTCCATATTTTAACTGTTGTGAATAATGCTGCAGTGAACATGGGAGTATAATGTCACTTTCAAATTCTGATTTACACACACACACACACACATGTATATATATGCCAAGAGTGGGATGGTATTGGGTCATATAGTAACTCTGTTTTTAATTTTTTTGAGAAACCTCCGTACTGCTTTCTATAGCAACTGCATCATTTTTTATTCCCACCACCAGTGTTCCATGGGTTCCAACTTCTCCACATCCTCACCAGTACTTGTTTTATATATTTACCTATCTATATCTATCGATATATATATATATATATTAAGATAATAGCCATCGTAACAGGTGTGGGGTGATGTCTCATTGGGTTTTGATTTGTTTTTCCCTAAGGATTACTGATGTTGAGCAGACTTTAATATACCTTTTGGCCATTTGTGTAATTTCTTGGAAGAAATGGCTATTTATGTCCTTTGCCCATTTTCTAGTCAAGTTACTTGTTTTCTTCCTTCTGAATTGTATGAGATTCTTCTGTTTTAGACATTAACACATTATCACATTATCAGACACAGTGTTTGTAAATACTTTCTCCTATTCCATAGGTTGCCTTTTCACTCTGTTGATTGTTTTCTTTGTTTTGCAGCAGTTTGTTTTTTTTTCCAGTTTGATGTAGTCCTAGTTGGCTATTTTTGCTTTGTTGCATATTTTAATACTTTTAGTCTCATATCTAATAAATCGTTACCTAGGTCAGTGTCATGAAATTTCTTCCTTATGTTTTCTTCCAGGAGTTGTTTAAATTCAGACTTTTTTATATTTAAGTCCTTAATCCATTTTCATTTGATTTTTGTGTATATGGTGTAAGAGAAGGTTCCAGTTTTATTCTGTTGCGTGTGAATATCCAGTTTCCCCAGGACTACTTGTTGAAGAGACTACCTTTTCTACATTATGTATACTTGGTACCTTTTTGAAATGTCAGTAGATTATATATGTAGGAGTTTATTTGGGGGCTTTTTCGTACTGTTCATGGGGTTCTCAAGGCGAGAATACTGAAGTGGCTTGCCATTTCCTCTCCAGTGGACCAAGTCTTGTCAGAATACTCCACCATGACCCATCCATCTTTGGTGGCCCTGCACAGCATGGTTCATAGTTCCATTGAGTTAGACAAGGCTGTGGTCCATGTGATCAGTTTGATTAGTTTTCTGTGATTGTGGTTTTCCTTCCACAAGCTGGATTTAGAAAAGGCCAAGGAACCAGAGATCAAATTGCCAACATCCATTGGATCATCAAAAAAGCAAAAGAGTTCCAGAAAAACATCTTCTTGTGCTTTATTAACTATGCCAAAGCCTTTGACTGTGTGGATCACAACAAACTGTGGAAAATTCTGAAAGAGATGGGAATACCAGACCACCTGACCTGCCTCCTGAGAAATCTGTATGTAGCTCAAGAAGCAACAGTTAAAACCAGACATGGAGCAACAGACTGGTTCCAAATCGGGAAATTAGTACATCAAAGCCGTATATTGTCACCCTGTTTATTTAACTTATATGCAGAGTATATCATGCTAAATGCTGTGCTGGATGAAGCACAAGCTGGAATGAAGACTGCCAGGAGAAATATCAATAACCTCAGATATGCAGATGACACCACCCTTATGGCAGAAAGCAAAGAAGTACTAAAGAGCCTCTTGATGAAAGTGAAAGAGGAGAGTGAAAAACCTGGCTTAAAACTCAACGGTCAGAAAACTGAGATCATGATGAATAGATGGGGAAACAATGGAAACATTGTTTTTCTCATTTATGGAAACCCATAAATGACAGACTTTATTTTGGGGTGGTTCCAAATCACTGCAGATGGTGACTGCAGCCATGAAATTAAAAGACACTTGCTCCTTGGAAGAAAAACTATGACCAACCTAGACAGCGTACTAAAAAGCAGAGACATTACTTTGCCTATAAACGTCCATCTAGCTATGGTTTTTCCAGTAATCATGTATGGATGTGAGAGTTGGACTATAAAGAAAGCTGAGCGCCAAAGAATTGATGCTTTTGAACTGTGGTGTTGGAGAAGACTCTTGACAGTCCCTTGGACTGCAAGGAGATCCAACCAGTCCATCCTAAAGGAAATAAGTCCTGAATATTCATTGCAAGGACAGATGCTGAAGCTGAAACTCCAATACTTTGGCCACCTGATGTGAAGAACTGGCTCCTTGGTAAAGACCCCGATGCTGGGAAAGATTGAAGACAGAAGGTGAAGGGGAAGACAGAGGATGAGATGCTTGGATGGCATCACTGACTCGATGGACATGTGTTTGATCAAGCTCTGGGAGTTAGTGATGGACAGAGAAGCCTGGCATGCTGCAGTCCATGTGGTCACAAACAGACACGACTGAGCGACTGAAATGAACTGAAGTGATTTGGGGGTCCTGTGTTCTGTTCCATTGGTGTATATTTCTGTTTTTATGTCAGTACCATACTGTTTTGATTAGTGTAACTTTGTTATGTGTTTTGAAATCAAGAGGTGTTATGCCTCCAGCTTTTTTCTTTTTTTACTCAAGGTTGCTTTGGCTATTTAAGGCCTTTTGTGGTTCTGCTTGAATTTTAGAATTTTTTTTTCTATTTCTGTTCAAAACATCACCACTGGAATTTTGATAGAATTTGTATATTGCTTTGGTTAGTATGAACATTTTAATAATGTTGATTCTTCCAATCCATGAACATGGAGTCTTTTCCAATTTATTTTTTGTCATCTTTAAATTCTTTCATCAGTTTCATATCATTTTCCTCCTGTAAGTCTTTCATATCCTTAGTTAAGTTTATTCCTTAATATTTTGTTCCTTTTGGCACTGTTCTTAGTGGGATTGTTTTCTTAACTTCTTTGGTTAGTTCATTTTTTATTGTACAGAAATGCAATTGGTTTTTTTGTATGTTGATTTTATATTCTGCAGATTTATTGAATTTATTAGTTACAAGAGTTTTTGTGTACTCTTTAGTGTTTTCTACATATAAGGTAATGTCATCTGGATAATTTTACTTCTCCCTTTCCAACTTGTATGCTTATAAAATTCCTTCTTTTCCCTAATTGCTCTGGGTAGAATTTTCGTTATTGTGTTGAATAAAAGTGGTAAAAATGGACAGCCTTGCCTTGTTCCTGATCTTAGAGGAAAAGTTTTCTGTTTTTCTCCATTGAGTATGATATTAGCTGTGAGCTTGTCGTAAATGGTCTTATCATATTGAATAAATTCCTTTTATTCTTAGTTTGTCAGTCTTTTATCATAAAAGGATGCTGAATTTTGTCAAGCTCTTTTTCTGCCTCTGGTTTGATGATCAGGTGATTTTTAGCCTTTGTTCAGGTAATGTGGTATGTCACATTGATTTGTATACGTCAGGCGCAGGAAGAAACCTCACTTTGTCCTGGAGTGTATTACGACCTTTTCACATCCTGTTGAATCTGTGTCACTGGTAAGTTGTGAGGCCTTTTGTATCGGTATACATAGGTGATATTTACCTGTAGTTTCTTTTATTGTGGGCTTCCCAGGTGGCACTAGTAGCAAAGAACCTGCCTGCCAATCAGGAGCTTTAGGAGATGTAAGAGACATGGGTTTGTTCCCTGGGTTAGGAAGATTGGAAAGATCCCCTGGAAAAGAAAATGGTAACCCATTTCAGTGTTTTTGCCTGGGAAATCCCCATAGACGGAGGATCCTGGCATTCTGCAGTCCATGGGGTTGCAAAGAGTCAGAACCCACTGAGCATACAGTCTTTTCTTGTGCTTTTGCTGTCTTTGTGTGGCTTTGGCATCTGGATAATGCTGGCCTTTTCAAATGAGCTTCAGGGTGTTCTCTTCAAATTTTTGGAAGAGATGGAAAAATAATTATCATTAATTCTCCTTAAAATTGTGGTATAATTCACCAGTGAATCCATCTGATTCTGGGCTTTTTGGGGGGAAGTTTTTGATTACTGATTCAGTCTCCTTGCCAGTTACAAGTCTATCAGATTTTCTGTTTCTTCATGAATTGGTCTTAGTAGGTTGTATGTTTCTAGGAACTTTGTCCATCTCTTCTAGGCTATCCAGTTTGTTGGTGTGTAATTGTTCCTAGTGGTCTCATTTGATTCTTTTTAATCCCTGTGACATCAGTTGTAATGTCCTTTTTTCATTTCTAGAGTCTCTGTTTATAGTACATAGTCTAACTAAAGGTTTGTCAATTTAAGAAATTCCTGCTCATACCACCTAAGTGACATTCTTTTTCCCCTACTAAGGTAAGTTTTATTCATGACTGGCTTTCTTCATTAAATGTCACTTAAAAGATACTTTGTCACTAATTATTTAGTAAGATTAATTATAGGTTGATTATTTTTAATTTCATGTATTTTTTTTAATTACAATTCTGAGGCTTTCTGTATAGAAGAAAGTAGACACTTAAATCTTCTAAAGTATTGATAATTATCAGGTAACTTTTACTGAATGAGACCCATTGTTCATAGTATTTTTGCTCCTTTCTGAAATTTAAAGAGAACTCTTTATGTATGGAAGCTCTGTTATCTGGAACATGTGGCAGTGTTTTCCCTTAAGTTTTCTTTTACTTCGTAGAAAGAATAAGTCTTATGTAAACTTTTGGGGGTTGTTGTTTGTTTTGTATTTTTCATCTTCTCAAAAGTATCAGCTCTGGAAATACTGCATCAAAGATACTGACGTAATATTTAAAGAGAGTTTTGAAAGATGAAGAAAGAAGTCTATTCTAAAATTTCTCTTGTTCTCAGAGCAAATCTCATTGACTTAAGATGACCAAAGAAACCAATAAGTTTGGCAAAAAAGAAGTGAAGAATTAGCCAATTTTTAAATTTAATTAGTTCATTAGTAAATTTTTAATTTTAATGCTATCATTATCCTGGCACAAATTTCCTTGTTACACAAAATGCACGATGAATTTTGTTGGCAAAGATTTGATACTTTGGCTTATGAAATAGCAAATTTTTACCTGAAGCAACTCTGTGAAACTCTCACTGTGTTCTAATTTTTAATTTTCCTCTCCTTGCCGTAATATAGCTTTGCTGGCAGATGGCAACATTTGGATCATATTGAAATTGGCAAATTCTCATAGAAATCTTCAAAAAATTTTAATATTTGAATGTGGGGGGTGAATCACAAGTTTTACATAACTGCAAGAGTGGCAGAGACAAATTCTTAAGCATTTTTCTTCTGTTCATATGCTATATTACTTCATGTTTAAATAGGATAGATGTCTAGAAAAAAAGTTTAACTATTTACTATGAATATAATCTTGAAAGTGAAAAGTGAAAGTGTTTTTTGCTCAGTCCTGTCTGACACTTTGCAAACCCACCAGGCTACACCAGGACTGTAGCCCACCAGGCTCCTCTGTCCATGGGATTCTCTGGGCAAAAATACTGAGGTGGGTTGCCATTCCCTTCTCCAGGGGATCTTTCCCACCAGGGATCGAACCTGGGTCTCCTGCTTTGCAGGCAGATTCTTTACTGTGTGAGCCACCAGGGAAGCCCATGAATATATAATCTTAGAGTTGTAAAAACTTAACCTTTTGTCTTCCACATTTGAAAACCAGATTCTAAAGTAACAACTTAAGTTTTTATTAACATAATATCAGTAGCTAACATTTCTGTCAATGTCAAACAAGTTTTCCTGTGGGTTCCATCTAAAAATTCAAAACATTTTCGTCCAGTTACTTTCTTTACAAACATCAGTGTTTCAGGTTACCTCCTCATGTTATTTCATTGCAAATACTCGATTCTAGGAGAAAGCTCCAGAGTAAACTTCTAGGGGAAAGACTCATGAGTTCTTCAGTATATAAAACCCTCGGCAAGTTGGGATGAGCACAGACACGTGCTTTTTTTTTTAAGTTTGACTTCAAGTGAATTCACGTCATAGCAGGAACTTGGTGGACTTCAATATTTATTTGTGCTTCTTGCTTAAGCACACACTCTACTTGTAGTAGGAATAGAATGGTTAATGGCTTAAAGTAAGGGTCTTGATTTCTAATGAAAACATTAAAATTGCAGAAGTAACTATTTCTGGAAGGCTCAGAGCAGGTTTGTGGGCTTAATGTTGATGAATCACTTTTGTGATGAGACGTACTGACAGATGGACCTGTTTCTCTCATCATCAGAGAGATGAGTGATTACATTAAATTTTCATTGTTAATATCCCTGGGCATATCTGTGAATGTTTCATGGTTTGGTTTTTCAGAGAAGGTCCCCAACCTAGCCAGTGACCTTTGCTATTTTTCCTCAGTTGGTGGCGTCTTTAGAAAGAGAATGCTTGTTTACACCAAGCTGAGCTTGGCTTTGTTAGTTTGACTCCACGGGGCTGCTCTTTCTGTTCACAGAGAGGTTAATTCCTTTACTTAGCTACTGCATGTGTTGTTTTGTTTTCTTTCTATCATGTAGCTTCTGATGGCCTGGGCAAAAAAATTTACATCCATTTTATACTCATCCTTTTCTTTAAAACAATCCAAAGATGTAATACTTCACAGCACATTCTTCTAAATTGCAAAATTATTCACAGTTTTATAGCATCACTTATGTAAATTAAGACATATTACAAGGAGGATAATTAATCTGATCTAGAAATGTTTATCCATATGGCATGAATGAGCAAGAATTTCACAGTAGAA
>NW_011494661.1:3428566-3433870 GCF_000754665.1 Bison bison bison | reverse complement strand
ACAGTAGAAAATATCACTCTTTTATTAGATAGGAAACAGATTCATTGTTCATAAAAGAAGGCTTTCTTATCTCTCCTTGCAGTTGCTCTGGAACTCTGCATTCAGATGGGTATATCTTTCCTTTTTTCATTTGCCTTTCACTTCTCTTCTTTTCTCAGCTATTTTTAAGGCCTCCTCAGACAACCACGTTGCCTTCTTGCACTCTGTCTACCAGATCTGAACCCTGGAATCTGTTCATCACCTCCACTGTATAATCATAAGGGATTTGATTTAGGTCCTACCTGAATGGCCTAGTGGTTTTCCCTACTTTCTTCAATGTAAGCCTGAATTTTGCAATAAGGAGCTGATGATCTGAGCTACACTCAGCTCCAGGTCTTGTTTTTGCTGACTGTATAGAGCATTTCCATCTTCTGCTGTGAAGAATATAATCAATCTGATTTTGATATTGACCATCTGGTGATGTCCATGTATAGTCTCTTGTGTTGTTGGAAGAGGGCGTTTGCTATGACCAGTGTGTTCCCTTGATGGAACTGTGTTAGCTTTTTGCCCTGCTTCATTTTGTACCCCAAGGCCAAACTTGCTTGTTACTCCAGATATCTCTTAACTTCCTACTTTTGCATTCCAATCCCCTATGATGAAAAGGACATTTTTTGTGTGTGTGTTAGTTCTAGGCCTTGTGGGCTTCCCTGGTGGCTCAGAGGCTAAAGCATCTGCCTCCAATGCAGGAGACCCAGGTTCGATCCCTGGGTCGGGAAGATCCCCTGGAGGAGGTAACCCACTCCAGTATTCTTGCCTGGAGAATCCCATAGATGGAGAAGCCTGGTAGGCTACAGTCCACGGGGTCGCAAAGAGTTGGATACAACTGAGCGACTTCAGAATGGTTTGACTTCTTCTTCCGCGTTAGTGTTTGGGGCATAGACTTGGAAAACTATGATATAGAATGGTTTTCCTAGAAACAAGACAAGATCATTCTGTCATTTTTGAGATTGCACCCAAGTACTGCATTTCAGACTTTTGTTGACTGTGAGGGCTACTCCATCACTTCATGGCAAATAGATGGGGAAAAAGTGGAAACAATGACATTTAATTTTCTTGGGTTCCAAAATCACTGTGGACTGAAATTAAAAGATGCTTGCTTCTTGGAAGAAAAGCTAGACACACGTAGGCAGCATTTTAGAAAACAGAGAAATCACTTTGCTGACAAAGGTCCATATAGTCAAAGCTATAGTTTTTCCAATATTCATGTACAGATGTGAAAGTTGGGCCATAAGGAAAGCTGAGTGCCAAAGAACTGATGCTTTCAAATTGTGGTGCTGGAGAAGACTCTTGAGAGTCCCTTGGACATCAAGGAGATCAAACCAGTCAATCTTAAAGGAAATCAACCCCAAACATTCATTGGAAGGACTGATGTTGAAGCTCCATTACTTTGGCCACCTAATACAAGGAGCCAACTCATTGGAAATGTCCCTGGTACTGGGAAAGATTGAAGGCCAAAGGAGAAAGGGGTGGCGGAGGATAAGATGGCTAGACAGCATCAGCAACCCAGTGGACATGAATTTGAGCAAACTCTGGGAGATAGAGGAGGGCAGAGGAACCTGGTGTGTTGCAGTCCATGGGGTCGCAAAGAGTCGGACATGACTTAGCAACTGAACAGCAACCACATGGTCTGGACCTCTCGTTCTGTGTTGTAGTTGCCTCTCTGCTACCACCTAACTATGAGTTCCCTAAAGGCAGAGGTCGGGTCTTTTTCAGCTTTGCTTTTCCAGTGTCTGGCTCAGTGCTTGACCTGTAGCAGATGAAGCCTTTGACCTCAAATGATTAGCAACAAAATTCTGTTGAATCATGAGAGTAATCTATAAGGAGAATACTGATTAACAAAAATTAGATATGTTTATAAAACTGACAACCACCTAGTATTCGTGCTTGCGAATGTTGAACCAGAGTCTGAACAGACTTAAAAGCAGCTAGGAGCCAGTTGTCACCCTAATTTCCACTCACTGTACAGTGAAATACAGTCTGCTAAGTGACACTGTACCAATGGCCTTCTGTGGCCCAGATCTTCACAAATTGCAAATAGCACAATACTGACATCCCATCTTACATATCCAGAATATTTGTGCAGCAACAGAAGCATTATATAAAATTAAAATCTCCTCTAAAAATTAAATGAAGTTTCTTGAAGAAAATGCTCCTTAAATTTAAGCTGGAATTGTAAAGTTCTTTAAAGCTATTATAGTAATTTTTTAAAGCACATGGGCAGTTTTCAAAAAGACATTTTTGTAACAAGGTAGAATATTTTTATTTAACCAGACACACAACTGTGCTTGTTTTCACTTAAAAGTTTTCCACCCACATTGTTTACTTCTAATTTTGCATATGTAAATATGGATTAATGAGGCAACCACTAAATTTACATGCATATAGTTATTTAAGAAGAAAGCTGCAATTCCAAAATAATGAAATAGCCAACCAGGCAACTGAATTCCACCTGTTTTGTAACTATATGATTTTGGTGGTCAGTGGACCCAGATCATATTTCATTCTCTAAAACCATATTATTCCCTTGAAAATACATGAAATATGTCTTTACACAAGTTCTTTATGTGTGCATACTAAGTTGCTTCACTCATATCTGATTCTGAGCAACCCTATGGACCATAGCCTTCCAGGCTCCTCTATCCATGGGATTCTCCAGACAAGAATAATGGAGTGGGTTGCCATGCCCTCCTCCAGAGGATCTTCCTGACCCAGGGATTGAACCCACATCTCTTATGTCTCCGGCACTGGCAGGCAGGTTCTTTATCAGTTGACCCACTGGGGAAGCCCCAAGTTCTGTATGCTTTCATTGAAAAAAACATGACAAATGTGTCTTTAGCTGGTTGAATTTGAAATATAATCCACAATTAAATTTTGTGATTCTTCTGAAGTTATAAACATATCAGACGTATGATTTCATTGGTTAATATTTGTGAAGTCTTCAAAGGGAAACTGGAAACAAAGTGTTTTCTGATTTTAAATTAGTATTCGGTTTTTATAATATGTACAAAATAGACCCAGGTGGCACAGCGGAGAAGAATCCACCTGTCAATGCAGGAGACACAGGAGATGGGGTTTTGATCCCAGGTCAGGAAGATCCCCTGGAGTAGGAAATGGCAACCCATTCCAGTATTCTTGCCGGGAAAGTCCCATAGACAGAGGAGCCTGGCAGGCTACAGTCCATCAGGTCACAAAGAGTCTGGACACCACTGAGCACGCACACAAATAGACTTTCCTCAGTATTTCATTTTTATTTCAGTAAATAGTGTCTCAGATTCACCTCATAGAGAAAACCGTGATTACTGCTTAAGCAGTCAGGTAGCTTTTAATTCCTATGATGTATTCTATAATAATTCTCGCCTTAAGTTGGGCACGGGTGCAATGATGACAGGATAAGAAATGTGTGCCCAAAAGACAAGTGGTAAAATACCACAAAATTGTTTTGTCCAAGCTCCAAAAAGAGCTTAAATAAATTTCAGCTCTCAAAAAATGAATGAAATGTTTATTGAATAAATTGCTAAAACACACCTGTCACTCATTAAAAATTTTTGGCTAAAGAAAGTTCCATATCTTCACAGTTTACTGAGACAGAGATTAAGAAATGAACAGTAATCTTAGGTAAATACTTTAAAAAGGTACATGTGTTGTTTATCAGTCTCAACAGTTCTGATATATGGACATCCATTTGTTTGAGAATTGCTCTGAAACACTATAAATATATTAAAATTACTGATGATATTTTAGTTAAATGTAATGTTATGCTTTAAATACAAAAATGGCTTTCAGACTCAGGTGATTAACAACACCCCCTTCCACTTGGCGTTGGCTGCCTTATCCGTTGAACTGTCTGTCTGTAAACGTGAAATATTTTCCATGTTTTTGTTTATATCCCTGGAAGTCTGGTCTAGGCTCTGGTACATGCAAATTGTCCAGTTGTCCAATGTGGGAGTAATTAAAGAAGCACAGCTCCCGATCTTAATTCTCCATCTATGTAAGTCGTCCGCTCACAACCACAGGTTCCGTGTCCACAGCTTCAGCCAATTGCACTAAATCCTCAGTTGGTAGGATCAGCAGATGTGGAACCCACCGATACCAAGGGTGTCAACTCTACCTGCATAATTTTATACGAGGGGCTTAAGCATCCACGGATTCTGGTATCTGACGGACACACTGGCAACTTGTCTCTCACAGACACCAAGAGACAACAGTATAGCCCAGCAAAATATACTGTAAACCAAACTCGGTTATTCAACTGCTGACTTACTTCCTGGTTCTTTGAAGACTGGTTAGAATAAAGCATATGGTATCATTCATGCAACAGAGAGTTACTGAGCACTAAGTATCACACAGGTACTGGATTTGAAATGATTAAAATAAGAAATAGCTAGTAAATCAACTATACATAAAAAAATTAATTTTAAAAATGGCTATAGCAATGGCACTTGACGTCTAAAGCAGAGATATACCTTAACAAGGAAACATCCAGGAACATATAATTACAAAGTAAGTAACTGCTTTGTAGAAAAGGAATATGATCCTAGGCAAAATAAATGGCACAGTAATCTTACTTCTTTGGGGGATTGTCCTGTGCTGCAGATGGAGATGGTTAGGGAAGTCTTTTTGAGAAAGTAACTCTTGAGTTCTCAGCAGAAAGACAAGTAAAGACATCAAACCAGTCAACCCTGAATATTTGAAGCCAAAGTTCCAATACTTTGGTCACCTGATGTGAAGAGCTAACTCATTGGGAAAAAACTCTGATGTTGGGAAGGATTGAAAGCAAAAGAAGAGGGTGACAGGGAATGAGATAGCATTGCTAAATCAACGAACATGAATTTGAGCAAACTCTGGGAGATAGAGAAGGATAGGAAAGCCTGGCCTGCTGCAGTCCATGGGGTCACAAAGAGTCAGACATGAAGTAGCAAGTGAAAAACAGTAATTACCTCCACCATATCTCACACGCTAGTAAAGTAATGTTCAAAATTCTCCAAGCCAGGCTTCAGCAATATGTGAACTGTGAACTTCCTGATGTTTAAGCTGGTTTTAGAAAAGGCAGAGGAACCAGAGATCAAATTGCCAACATCCGCTGGATCATGGAAAAAAGCAAGAGAGTTCCAGAAAAACATCTATTTCTGCTTTATTGACTATGCCAAAGCCTTTGACTGTGTGGATCACAATAAACTGTGGAAAATTCTGAAAGAGATGGGAATACCAGACCACCTGATCTGCCTCTTGAGAAATTTGTATGCAGGTCAGGAAGCAACAGGTAGA
>NW_011494661.1:3422726-3428258 GCF_000754665.1 Bison bison bison | reverse complement strand
TGACTGCAGCCATGAAATTAAAAGACACTTTCTCCTTGGAAGGAAAGTTATGACCAACCTAGATAGTATATTCAAAAGCAGAGACATTACTTTGCCAACAAAGGTCTGGCTAGTCAAGGCTATGGTTTTTCCTGTGGTCATGTGTGGATGTGAGAGTTGGACTATAAAGAAAGCTGAGTGCAGAAGAATTGATACTTTTGAACTGTGGTGTTGGAGAAGACTCTTGAGAGTCCCTTGGACTGCAAGGAGATCCAACCAGTCCATTCTGAAGATCAGTCCTGGGTGTTCATTGGAAGGACTGATGCTGAAAATGAAACTCCAATACTTTGGCCACCTGATGTGAAGAGCTGACTCATTTGAAAAGACCCTGATGCTGGGAAAGATTGAGGGCAGGAGGAGAAGGGGATGACAAAAGATGAGATGGTTGGATGGCATCACTGACACAATGGACATGGGTTTGGGTGGCCTCTGGGAGTTGGTGATGGACAGGGGGGCCTGGCGTGCTGCAGTTCATGGGGTCACAAATAGCCAAACACGACCAAGCAAGTGAATTGAACCAAACTGAACTCTCACTGATGAAGGAGCACAGAAAGCAAAACATGCATCAGCCGTGTTTTCTGGTCAACACAGATGAACTTCCCAGAAGTCAAAGAGCTATTAGCAAAACCCATGTTGTTACCACCTAATGTGGATAAAACCTAGAGGGTTTTCAGGACCTGTCTTATTTTGTGCTTGATATATTTGCTGCTGCTTTCCGCTAAAAAAGAGAATGTGAGATCACTCTCCAGCTGCTTGCCCACCAGTAAGAGAAATCAGTCAGGAATTAGTCATTTGGACCTCTGTCCTCCTATCAGGAGAATAGGGTTCTCAGGTGAATTGGGAACAATCATTTATTTCATATGCCCTTCTAATTTTCCAGACATTATGATAGATGTTTTCTTATTAACTTCATTCACTCTTCTGAACCCTTGGCAGGGAAGACTCATTCCTACTTTCTAAAGAAGAGAATGGATCCTCAAAAGTTTGACATACCTGATTAACTCAGCTATTGACACCCAGTCCTCTTAGATTACAAAGTCTGTATTTTTTTTAACACATCATCATCTTCTCTCTTGAATGTGTAATGTGTGCTTGTTATGTCCAGAGCCCAGTGGTGGTTGTGGTAAGGGGTCTCACTGTGGTTCCTCAGACAAATCGTAAACATAGAAGGGTAATGGCATAGGTGGGAGACTATGGTCTTAATGTGAAAGCCAGTGGGTACCTTTAATCAGAAGAATACTATCTGTCTAATGCTTCTTTTTAACCCACAAGGTACGTCCCTGAGGCCAGACTCTGTTTTCTTTCATCTTTGTATTTTTAACATTCATCCCTATAATGGGCATACTGGGTGCTTATTAAATATCATTCTCGAGGTTGCACACGGGAAACAAGAATTAGTTTCATTATTAAAATGTCTCATTAAGTGCCAATTTGGCAAGTTACAGGGAAAAACATAAGTCACTTTCACTCTTTTGAAACCTTAATGGAGTTTCCACTATCTCATAAGTATCCAACATTTCTTTTAAAAATCAATTTAAATGTCCTTAATTTTTACAAGCGTGTCTGTTTTTCATTTAAGTTGGAGAATATCACAAAATTGAGTAATCACTGGCCATCAGAAGTCAATAAATGGGGGTTTCTCTTGCTGAGTGACACAGGGTAGGTCTCATAGGATCTAGAAGCATCAAGAGCCAGCGGCAACTATGGTCTGTGAAAATGACCAGATCCAGCTGCTTGCCAGGTTCCTGCTGAATCGCCTGTGATGTCACCTCTGGGCTGTAGAGCACAGTCTGGAGCACAAGTCCTCATCTGATGCTCCTGGGGCCGGTTTGGATCCTGCCATATTTCGCTTACTTTATTTAAATCCACTTTTGTTTCCGCACCATACATCGTGCCCTTGTTGAGCGCTTGGTGCCTTTGGCTGTCTTCTCAATCCCCATCAGAAATGGTCCCAGCTGACTCCAGTCCTCTCTGGAATCTGAGATGTTGGTGTAATTCAGAGTCTTATCCCCTGGCTCCCCAACTACTCTGCACTTGGAAAATATTTTCATTTCACCTAAAAGAGTCATTTAGGAATGGAAAAAAAAAAAAAAAGTAATCTGCAAATAGACCCCAAGAGGACTTTTTCGAGAACTAAAACAGGCCTTTGTAGATGATTCAGTCTGATGTTTCCCTTTCAACCCTCTGCTCAGAGACACAGCCAAGAGTCTTTTACCTTTGGAGCAGCTAGAAACAGCTGATGAGTGTTTGCTTTCAAATGTTAAGTCACTAAAAATGGGATGCACTAACATGGTATTACCCTAGCAATTCCAGGGCTTTCACATTAAAAATACGTATAAAATTTCAAAACATTTCATGCCGATATGTTTAGCGCCAAAGAACATTAACCCCTGCTTGAAGTTCTGGCAAATTAGAGATTAATCATGGGAAGATCTGGTAAAGTGAGTTCCAGCTGACCCTTGAACAACATGGGTCTGAAAAGTGCAGGTCCATGTACATGTGAATTTGTTGATTTGAGTTGGTCGAATCCACAGATGTGAGAGTTGGACCATAAAGAAGGCTGAGCACCGAAGAGCTGATGCTGTAGAATTGTGGTGCTGGTGAAGACTTGAGAGTCCCCTGGACAGCAAGGAGATCAAACCAGTCAGTCTTAAAGGAAATCAACACTGAATATTCATTGGAAAGGCTGATGCTGATGCTGAAGCTTCAATACTTTGGCCACCTGATTTGAAGAGCTGGCTCATTAGAAAAGGCTCTGATGCTGGGAAAGATTAAGTGCAGGAGAAGAGGGTGACAAATGAGATGGTTGGATGGCGTCACCAACTCAATGGGCATGAGTTTGAACCAACTCCAAGAGATAATGAAGAACTGAGAAGTCTGGTACGCTGCAGTTCATGGGGTCTCAAAGAATCAAGCATGACTTAGCAACTGAACAGAAACAGATGCCTGTATAAGAAGGGCTGACTATAAACTATACTTGGATTTGTGACTTCACAGAGGGTCAGTACCCCATCCCCTGTGGTGGTCAAGGATCAGTCATACCAGTAACTGATGGACATTCCAACTTACTAATAACAATATGCTGTACTGATTGGTGATACTTATAACCTAGTAGTTGGAAGCAGTATAAATAGTTTAAATTTCCTTTTATCTTTAAAGGACAATACATTAAATCTATGACATTTTAAACGGTTTTTTTTCTGATTCCAGTTCATATAACACATTCACCTTTTATTTTCATGTCAAAAAACAGGACAAAATCAGATGATGGTCTCACAAGTTTCAAAGGTGCAGGTATGAGAGCAATATGAACATATACTGATAAACATCTGTAGGTGACTAGTGGTTTCTGCAATAGGTTCTTATTTATACACCATTGCATTTTATTATTTAAACCTCTTTCTAAGAATTTGTATGTGTATAACAGATTTTATGCTTTAATTTATCTTCTGTATCAATTATTTAGTTTGTCTTTCTCTATGTAGGCTCTTAAAAATCTTGGTTTCTGTTTTATAAAAACTTATTTTTTGTCCTGTCTTCACCAAGTAAAATTGTAATGCATGACATGACAAATGGTTCTCTTTGAAATTAGATGCTTCAAGGTAATGTCTCTGGACTACCCTGCGATGAGGGAGAAAACGAAAAATGCTTATGAGAGATTATATCTTCTTTCTTTTCTGAAACCTGATTTTGTGCTAACATGCTTGTTTGACTTGTTCAGAAGAAAATGGTACAAATATAATGATTCTCTGTACTCTGGATATGGAAGTTTAATGGCATTGAATACTTCATAAATGAAATGCAGACTTTTGAGATCCTGTTTTCCTTGAGGCTTTAGCAATCTTGAGAGCACTAAAATGGAGTTGTCCTTTGAAGGGAAAAATCCTACAGATGGTAAGAGTGAGAATGAAGGTGAAGGCTGTAGCATTTTTCTTTCTTTATGAAAGTGATCATTACCTACCCAAAGCCATTGCCAAATATTGTTCTACCTTAAATTGCAACATACACCCCAAGATTTCTTCTTTGTCATGTTGAAGAAACAGATAATTTTGTATTGTCTTTTTTATCATTATAAAAAGTTTTAGTGTGATTTTTTGAAAGGTCCTCTCAAAACTTAGAGTGATAAAACTTAGTTATTTTAAAGGATGTTTTTCATTTCTGTTATTAAGATTTGCAGTGTGTCAGCTTCCCTGGTAGCTCCACTGGTAAAGAATCCGCCTGCAATGCAGGAGACCCTGGTTCAATTCCTGAGTCACGAAGATCCCCTGGAGAAGGGATAGGTTACCCACTCCAGTATTCTTGCCTAGAGAATCCCTTTGGACAGAGGAGCCTGGCAGGCAAGAGTCCATGGGGTCCCAAAGAATTGGACACAGCCGAGCAACTAAGCACAGCATGGCACAGCATTTTAGACTGTAAATGGTCTTTAAAAGAAAGATCAAAGATCGTGTGCAAAAATGGGTTAAGATTCAGAGTACTCTAACGCTCTCCTTTCCAGATTGGTCTTTTTTAATCCGTCTTTCTTTTCTCCCCCTCTCTACCCTTTTTCTCCATTGTTGTTCACTTCTTAACCCATAATTTCTTTCTCCCTGTCTCTTTCTTTGCATCCCATTCTCAAGCATCTTTATTCCTTTTTGATCCTTGGAGCTTGTGAGGAGTGATACCTACCTTATTACCAAATAGGAGTAAAATAATCCAAATCCAGTTTCTTGAGCAAATTCCCTGTAGGACAGCAGAAAGAGACCTCAGACCTATTTGAAGTCAATTGCAGAAAACTTGGAAACATTTTTGACTTTCCACGATGGTGTTTAAGTCAATGCTACCAAATATCTGATGCTTTCATGCTTAAGTTATGAACAGAAACTTTTATGTAGGCAAAGATTGTTGGGTAAATATTACATTATTTTAATCTTAAAATGCCAAAATTATGAGAATGCTAATTTATCTATACTTTGACTGTTTTATAAAGTAAGTTCAGCATAAAACAGCTTAAGAATTACATATAATTCTTTTTTTTTTCTAATTTTATTTTATTTTTAAACTTTACATAATTGTATTAGTTTTGCCAAATATCAAAATGAATCCGCCACAGGTATACATGTGTTCCCCATCCCGAACCCTCCTCCCTCCTCCCTCCCCATACCATCCCCCTGGGCCGTCCCAGTGCACCAGCCCCAAGCATCCAGCATCGTGCATCGAACCTGGACTGGCAACTCGTTTCCTACATGATATTTTACATGTTTCATTGCCATTCTCCCAAATCTTCCCACCCTCTCCCTCTCCCACAGAGTCCATAAGACTGTTCTATACATCAGTGTCTCTTTTGCTGTCTCATACACCGGGTTATTGTTACCATCTTTCTAAATTCCATATATATGCGTTAGTATACTGTATTTATGTTTTTCCTTCTGGCTTACTTCACTCTGTATAATAGGCTCCAGTTTCATCCACCTCATTAGAACTGATTCCAATGTATTCTTTTTAATGGCTGAGTAA
>NW_011494661.1:3362039-3422626 GCF_000754665.1 Bison bison bison | reverse complement strand
ATCTAGGTTGCTTCCATGTCCTGGCTATTATAAACAGTGCTGCGATGAACATTGGGGTACACGTGTCTCTTTCCCTTCTGGTTTCCTCAGTGTGTATGCCCAGCAGTGGGGTTGCTGGATCATAAGGCAGTTCTATTTCCAGTTTTTTAAGGAATCTCCACACTGTTCTCCATAGTGGCTGTACTACTTTGCATTCCCACCAACAGTGTAAGAGGGTTCCCTTTTCTCCACACCCTCTCCAGCATTTATTATTTGTAGACTTTTGGATCGCAGCCATTCTGACTGGTGTGAAATGGTACCTCATAGTGGTTTTGATTTGCATTTCTCTGATAATGAGTGATGTTGAGCATCTTTTCATGTGTTTGTTAGCCATCTGTATGTCTTCTTTGGAGAAATGTCTATTTAGTTCTTTGGCCCATTTTTTGATTGGGTCGTTTATTTTTCTGGAGTTGAGCTGTAGGAGTTGCTTGTATATTTTTGAGATTAGTTGTTTGTCAGTTGCTTCATTTGCTATTATTTTCTCCCATTCTGAAGGCTGTCTTTTCACCTTGCTAATAGTTTCCTTTGTTGTGCAGAAGCTTTTAAGGTTAATTAGGCCCCATTTGTTTATTTTTGCTTTTATTTCCAATATTCTGGGAGGTGGGTCATAGAGGATCCTGCTGTGATGTATGTCGGAGAGTGTTTTGCCTATGTTCTCCTCTAGGAGTTTTATAGTTTCTGGTCTTACGTTGAGATCTTTAATCCATTTTGAGTTTATTTTTGTGTATGGTGTTAGAAAGTGGTCCAGTTTCATTCTTTTACAAGTGGTTGACCAGATTTCCCAGCACCACTTGTTAAAGAGATTGTCTTTAATCCATTGTATATTCTTGCCTCCTTTGTCAAAGATAAGGTGTCCATATGTGCGTGGATTTATCTCTGGACGGTCAACATCTGCCTGAGAAGGTGCACCAGTTTTACACCCACATATAATTCTTTAAGACTCACCTTTACCTCTGTAATTGAACCCTTATTTAATGTTTCTGTTTTTAAGTTAGCAATGTATAGCATAGAATTATGTCATTTTAAATTATATTAATAACTCAATTTCTGTAATAGAATTAATGTTAATTTGGTGAAGACATCATTTGGAAAAACAGTCACTAGATTGAAAATAAAGCAAAACTATTTGAAAAAGGAGTTTATAACTTTCTTATATGACACCAATAGTCAGACAACATAAAGGAAAAAGACTCCTTAGAATCGCAAAATAAGAAATACAGTTGACCCTTGAATAGCATGAATTTGAACTGTATGGGTCCACTTACATGTGGGTATTTTTCAGTAGTAAATCCTACGGTGCTTCGCAGTCAGTGGTTGGTTGCATCCATAGATGGAGAGGAACTAGATACAAAGGCCAACCATAATTATATGGGGATTAACCCTCATGCTGTTCAAGGATCAACTGTACTGTGAGATGAGTTCAGTAAGCAATGTGTAAGACCTATGTGGAATGTGAAAAAAATTTAAGTCTTTACCAAGAAATACTGGAATAGATTTTAATTAATGGAGACTTTTCTTTTTCTTAAATCAAATATAATTTCGAAGTTCAAATATAATTTGAAAATGTCTATATTCTTTTTGTTCTAACAGATATCTTGTGAAACTCTAATGAAACTATTGTTTTATTAGCACAATTCAAGAGATAGATTTTTAGGACAGAAACTTTAAAACCAAACTCAACCTTATACAATAATAAATATATTTGATTTCTAAACCAAGTGATATTGCGATAAAAAGAAAAGTGAAACTGCCATTTTAATATTACTACTGAGTTTCAGACAGATTGAAGATTTAAACAGTGGAAATGTATGAAAGAAATGTAGGTTAAATTTTATATAATCTTTAAGAAGAAAAATTTTAAGTAGGATGTTAATGTCAAAAACTATAAATCAGATCAACAGAATTGGCTACCTAATATTTTTAAACTGTGCGTTTTAAAAAGCCATACATGGGTTAAGTGGAAAATAACCAAGTATGAAAATATTTGCCATATGTATGGCAACAGTTAATGTTCATCATATAAAGAGTTTTAAAAAATTGCCAATTGATAGAAAGCCTAAGAGAGAAACAGACAATGGTAATAAAAAGGCAAGCCAGAAATGCAGGTGACCAGTAAAAAGACAGTGCTTGACCCCAGAAGTAATTTAAAAGTGCATTTTATAGACCCCTGTTCAGTTCTATATGATTTGGTTTATTGTTTACATTTGAGTTTATATGTTTGTCTCCCCTATTAGTCTGAGTTCATTTAATACGAGATCTGTCATCTTGATTTTTTTTTTTAATGCCCACTACCTTTTCCAATTCTAGTCACATAGTCGGATAGATGAAAAGATGAAAAGGTAGTTGATGGATGAAATAATTTTGAGATTACATACATTTTTAATTCATTACTACTGGTTACAGATGAAAAATACAGATTGAGACTGCTTTCAAGTTCGTAGCTTCTGTAACACAGTGCATTATGCATTCACAATGAATACAAATTTTGAGTTGAGGGATTTGAGTACTTTTTTGACATAGCTATTTTACTACTTATGGTTTTCAATGGACTTTAAAACAAATACACTATTAACTTTTGAGAATTCTTTCAGATCACAATATATATCTAGTTCTCTAGCTACTTTAAGAGACCATGGGAAGTATCTAGCTGTTGAGAATGCAGAGCAAGAGTGGAAAGAGACATATACTACAGAATATAATAATAAAATTATTTATGTCTATAATCTTCTATTAGAATGTATTTTTTTAAGAGGTTAGACTTTGGTTACTGACACTAGAATATGTCTGGCACACAAGAGGTACTCAGTAAGTTTTTCGAATGAATGAAAGGCCCTGATTCTGTTTCTAAAATTGATTTATTTTAACTGGAGGATAATTACTTTGCAGTACTGTGATAGTTTTTGCCATACATCAACACCTGATTCAGTTTTGTGTCCCCTCTTTTTTAATACATCGTGCATGGTTTTACATCACCTTGATAACTGTCATAGATAGCAGCAAACATTTTCATTGATGTCACATAATTTACATAATCTTTCCCCTAATATTAGATATTTAGGTTGCTTGCTTTTGTTATTTATGTATAATGCTATGGTAGAATACATTCCTGCTTATACTTTTTTTTTTAATTATACATGGTTGTTTTGTTAGGATAAATTCTTAGAAATAGCCTTACTGGGTGAATAGACTGAACATATTTTTTTGGCTCCTGATACAAATTTCCAGCATATTTATCTATTCAGTTCAGTTCAGTTGCTCAGTCGTGTCTGACTCTTTGCGACCCCATGAATCACAGCACGCCAGGCCTCCCTGTCCATCACCAACTCCCAGAGTTCACTCAGACTCACATCCATTGAGTCGGTGGTGCCATCCAGCCATCTCATCCTCTGTCATCCCCTTCTCCTCCTGCCCCCAATCCCTCCCAGCATCAGAGTCTTTTCCAATGAGTCAACTCTTCGCATGAGGTGGCCAAAGTACTGGAGTTTCAGCTTTAGCATCATTCCTTCAAAAGCAATCCCAGGGCTGATCTCCTTCAGAATGGACTGGTTGGATCTCCTTGCAGTCCAAGGGACTCTCAAGAGTCTTCTCCAATACCACAGTTCAAAAGCTTCAATTCTTCGGTGCTCAGCCTTCTTCACAGTCCAACTCTCACATCCATACATGACCACTGGAAAAACCATAGCCTTAAGTAGATGGACCTTTGTTGGCAAAGTAATGTCTCTGCTTATTAGCAAATACAT
The DNA here is from genome assembly GCF_000754665.1 of Bison bison bison. Taxonomy (NCBI): domain Eukaryota; kingdom Metazoa; phylum Chordata; class Mammalia; order Artiodactyla; family Bovidae; genus Bison; species Bison bison. The sequence goes on along the minus strand of NW_011494661.1, from coordinate 3,418,847 downwards.
AATAATGTCAGTCATTTCAGTTTGTATATGACTTACCCAGTTTTCATGGCTGCAAAACCCTGCAGTCCTCATAAAGATACTTTGTAGATATTTTATTCATTTGAAGATTTACATTGGAAATCTGGGTCCTCATAAATAATACATTCATAGAAGAAGGAAAAGGCAATGCATTTTGAGTCAAAGCAAATTGACAGCAAGGGTAGTGTATTCTTTCATCACATAATACAGAGAAAATAGCAAGACTATAATAACTGGTATTAATTCCTGAAAGTGTTTAAACATGCCATTTAAGTAGAAGGCAAGGAAGTATCATGGTGAATATTGAAAATAGGCCTATTATCTTTTTCCTTTCTTCCATGCTGCCTTTTTTGGTGGAAAGGGAGGGAGACTTTGTATTTTTTAATTAACTCGTTATAGAATTCATCAGCATTTTTAAACTGTACCTAACTTCTTAACTTTTATTTTTCAGTGGAGAAATTATCAAGGTGGTGCCAGTTTGCTTATATCCTGGGATGTTGGAATTTATGAGAACTATCATTGCAGTATTTTTATTTATGCACCCTTTTAAAATTGCATTTTCGTTGTTGTTGAATGCCTCTAAAAATGTAGACGTCGGTCTGTTACAGTTAGGATCTGCTGATAACTTTGTGCCTTGGCTTCTCCCTTCCTGAAAGCGTGTTATTTAAGCTTTCCTCATTTCATAGGAGTTGACCATTAGCATTCCATACTCTGGACTCAGAGTTCCTATACCTTGTTTGTAGGGAGATGTACCCTCATGGATTGCCTCCGGGCCTATGATATTCATCTATTTCCTGTCTTTATTGGTGTTACTGATCTTGAGACTGGATATCGTGGATTCCCTTCCAAGTTATATATATTATCAGTGATTTCCCATTAAATTTTAGCTCTTTGTTTTCTAATTACTGTCTCTACTTGCAATATATTGATTAGATTCCTTATTTGACTTCTCTAAGTTGGTTTTTTGGAGAAGGCAATGGCACCCCACTCCAGTACTCTTGCTTGGAAAATCCCATGGATGGAGAGCCTGGTAGGCTGCAGTCCATGGGGTCGCTAAGAGTCGGACACAACTGAACAACTTCAATTTCACTTTTCACTTTCATGCACTGGAGAAGGAAATGGCAACCCACTCCAGTGTTCATGCCTAGAGAATCCCAGGGACAGGGGAGCCTGGTGGGCTGGTGTCTGTGGGGTCACACACAGTCGGACACGACTGAATTGACTTAGGATAGCATAAGTTGGTTTTTACCTTATCATTATTCCTAGCATAGTGTTAGTTCTCTATTTTTACACAGGTCTAGTAATTGAGAAGTAACAAGACCATGGGATTGTGAAAAATAATAAACTATTCATACTTAAAGGATATGGTTACTATTGAACACTTTCAGTTCAGTTCAGTTGCTCAGTCATGCCTGACTGTGCAACCCCATGGACTACAGCATGCCAGTCTTCCCTGTCCATCACCAACTCCCAAAGCTCACTCAAACTTATGTCTATTGAGTCGGTGATGCCTCACTGAACATTTTACATCACCAAATAGGACACCAGAAGTTGACAAAAATATATAAGGAAGTGTCAAAATTTCAGTCTTGGTAGGAGATCTGAATACCTATATGCTGCTATATAAGGGATACCAACGCTCATCAAGGATAAAATAGATTTAAATAGCACAGTAGCAACCTTGATCTTATATCCATATATATCACACTGTACCCACAATGCAGAATAGTTTTCAAGTACTCATGGAAAAGTTAGACACACAGATAAATATTTTATAATACAAAGCTGGTTTTAATTATTTTGAAAGATTACTGTCATACAAATTTTATTCTCTAATATGATGTGTAAACATAGAACTTAAAAAAGGTGAACTTCGTTTACAAAGTTAGTTTTCCAAATTTGGCTGCATGATACTCGACAAAGAAAGGGGTATGTCATGGGAATCGACTCTGGAGTTACCATTCAGATTGCCTGACTGTATTAAGGCTTAAGACCCCTCACTCTAAACTGAAAATCATTCTGTCCTTCCTTATTTTGATTCTGAATCTATTTTCATTTTTTATTCCTGTTTTAGCTCTACTTTATCTCAGACCTTCTCAATTCTATGAAATGGCAAAAAAAAAAAAAAAATTCTTGGTTAATCCCTTTCTAAAAATCTAAGATAGAAATTAAGTTGTTTTCCATCCTTAATGGATCTCCTCCTTCCCTCTGAAGTATTACGTTAATTTCAAAAGAACAAACTAGCATTTTGATGTTAGTTTCTTTAGTCATTGAAACAGCCTCTGCTTTTACTGAACATATACTACTGTGTTAAAAATTAAAATTGCATTGATAGGAGAAGACATCGTGAGTATTCAATTTTGGTATACGTTTCTCAGTTTTGTTTTTTATTTCTGTATTTCAGCTTTCTGAATAAGTTTTATAAAGTAAACTTTAGGCAGTGCCACTACTTGCTTTTTTTTTTTTTTTTTAAGAGATTGGTGTTTTTATTTAGTGATTTATTTTTAATAGGAATCTTTATTTCATTGAATTTCTCTTTCTTTTGTCACTTACATCTTTCTTCCTCTTATTTTTCCCAATGGCATTTTCTTCATGCTGTGCTAAATCTCATGTCTCATCTATCAGAAATATGAGAAACATTTATAAGATTTTTTTTAATATCAAGTGTATGCCAGTTGTTTGTAAACAGACTAGAATGAGTTGGTATGTGGTAATGATGAGATGCTGTTAATTAAAAGATAAACCAAGGAAACGTTATTTTGTTATGATGATTTGAAAAGTCAGATATAGACAGGTTTACTCTATTCTTTGGAGAATGTACTAGGAAATCAATGGCAAAACACTCCTATATTTTATGATGCTTATTTCTTTCCTTTTGACATGAACTTAAAAAATCATATGAAGTAAATGACAAGATAATTGCCTCCACTTTTAAAAATATAAATAAAATGTCTAGTAAAGATTTTACAAAAAGAGATGGGGTGAAATTTTCAACATGAAAAAGTGGTTTCTGAGACACTGCCTCTTATACTCAAACCCCTAGAAATGTTCCTCAGCCATCCATAAAAATGGTATTGTAATTTATATTTAAATTAATAAAATAGGTACCAGTAGCTATATCTACAATGCTTTGCTTTTTTATGGAAGTATAGTTGATTTATAATGTTGGGTTAGTTTCAGGTGTACAACAGTGACTCAGTTACATATATATTCTTTAATGCTTACCTTCATCTAGATTCTTATGTTTTATAGTCTAATGTGCTAATTTTTTGACCAGCTGAATAATTATTACAAGCTGTAAAGCTTATTGTTATTTTCTTTCTTGACTACCACCTGTCAGAATCAAAAGGGAAGGTAAAAATCTCACTGAGCCACGAAAGATTCTATATTGCTTGATGTGCCTTCTAAGGAGACACATCTATATGGAAGACTAAAATTAAGGCAGCATTTTAAATCGAAACTTTGTTACTTCGTTGCAGGTGGGGAACACAAGGAGACTTCACCACTACTCACCCACGGCCTGTGGTCAAAGTAAAACTCTTCACAGAAAGCACCGGCGTCCTGGCTCTTGAAGATAAAGAACTGGGAAGGGTGAGTTATGGTCAGCGCCACATGTCCCAGGCAGCACGGTTTTAACTTCTCTTGATTGAGAATTGAAGTGGACCAGCATGCAGTGTGTGAACTACATTAGTAATTTATTTGTAATTTCCAATGAGCCCAGCTTACATCTCTGATTTACTAAACACAATTGCTGTAATTAGACTGTATTGTGATAGGTCTTGGGTGTGTAAGGGAAACACATAAAGTCATAGTCACTGCCTGAGTCATTCCTGTCACACGTACTTCACTGGCCAGCAAGGGAGTGGTATGGACCGACTCATCCTTCTTGGTGAATGGTAACCCTGATTTAAACGTTTCTGTCCATGGACTAAAAGCATCCTCTTTATCTTTGGTCATCTGTTCCTTGTATTGTGATTAGACTGATTACAGAATATCTCAAGTGTACTTCTCTCTTATACCTGTTTTTCTCTGTGTGAAGATTTTTGTCACACACCTTTTAACACAGAATTATTTTTCCCCCCATGGCCACCTCCTCATACCTAGAATATGAGTGCTGAGTCACGTTAGTCGTGTCTGACTCTGCGACCTTATGGATTGCAGCCTGCCAGACCTCTCTGTCCGGGCAATTTTCCAGGCAAAGGTACCGGAGTAGATTGTCATTTCCCCCTCCAGGGGATCTTCCTAGCCCCCTCTAATTCCTGTCTCTTTCATTTATACTCAGCATATTCTGACTGTAAAAGCATGAATGTTAACATGTTGTGCTCTCAACACCTCTCTGTGTGAAAGATTTTCTGCAGTCTTGTTTCTGAAGATGAGTCGTCTATAAAGTTATCTTCTGTAATGTGGCTCTATTTCACTCAGACCTGAGCTCTGCTTTCACAGGTATTTTGCAGAGGATAAAGCCTCAAGAAATCTCTCTCAGGGATTTCTCATAATGGTGGATTGCTGCTGTGATGCTCCGTGTGGCAGGACACTAGGATTAGTGTGTATACTGGATTTTCTTCCCCTTAAAGTTGGGATTGCTGTTGATTTCAAATCTTCCTCCTTTTCTGTCTACACCTTTGAAGTTTCTTTTCATTTCTAGAGATTTTGTGAATCTCTACCCACAGTCCAGAAATCGTGAGTCTGCACTTACATTCTATATTTCCTGTTCTGTTTCCCTGTTGCATCTATTTCTTAATTACCTAAGAGAGCTAAACCATAATGTTCATTCATTCGTGTGCTTGTATATTTGTGCATTTATTTGTGCAACAAAGGTGTACAGGTGGCATAATCTAAGAGAAGAGCCCTGGAGATTCCATATAGGGTGATGGATTTGTGAGTCCAAATTTTTCATTTAAATTATGGTTACATTCATTTTACCTTATTCCCTTATTGTGTTTTCACTGTCTAATAGCACCAGCCATTTAAGTCTAATTCTATAATGTAACTTGAGGTATATTTAATTTATTCTTCAGCTCTCCAGATATATATATATATATAGAGAGAGAGAGAGAGAGAGAATATACATATCCCAAAGAAAGGCAATGCCAAAGAATGTTCAAACTACCACGCAATTGCACTCATCTCATACGCTAGCAAAGTAATGCTCAAAATTCTCCAAGCCAAACAAACACATGAAAAGATGCTCAACATCACTGATTATCAGAGAAATGCAAATCAAAACCACATTGAGACTGTTCCATACATCAGTGTCTCTTTTGCTGTCTCGTACACAGGGTTATTGTGGAACAGTCTTATGGACTCTGTGGGAGAGGGAGAGGGTGGGAAGATTTGGGAGAATGGCATTGAAACATGTAAAATATCATGTATGAAACGAGATGCCAGTCCAGGTTCAATTCACGATACTGGATGCTTGGGGCTAGTGCACTGGGACGACCCAGAGGGATGGTATGGGGAGGAAGGAGGGAGGAGGGTTCAGGAAGGGGAGCACATGTATACCTGTGATGGATTCATTTTGATATTTGGCAAAACTAATACAATTATGTAAGGTTTAAAAATAAAATTAAAAAAAAAAACCACATTGAGGTACCATTTCACGCCAGAATGGCTGCGATCCAAAAGTCTACAAGCAATAAATGCTGGAGAGGATGTGGAGAAAAGGGAACCCTCTTACACTGTTGGTGGGAATGCAAACTAGTACAGCCACTATGGAGAACAGTGTGGAGATTCCTTAAAAAACTGGAAATAGAACTGCCTTATGACCCAGCAATCCCACTGCTGGGCATACACACTGAGGAAACCAGAATTGAAAGAGACACGTGTACCCCAATGTTCATCGCAGCACTGTTCATAATAGCCCAGGACATGGAAGCAACCTAGATGTCCATCAGCAGATGAATGGATAAGAAAGCTGTGGTGCATATACACAATGGAGTATTACTCAGCTATTAAAAAGAATACATTTGAATCAGTTCTAATGAGGTGGATGAAACTGGAGCTGATTATACAGAGTGAGGCAAGCCAGAAAGAAAAACACCAATACAGTATACTAACACATGGAAAGTTATGACCAACCTAGATAGCGTATTCAAAAGCAGAGACGTTACTTTGCCAACAAAGGTTCGTCTAGTCAAGGCTATGGTTTTTCCTGTGGTCATGTATGGATATGAGAGTTGAACTGTGAAGAAGGCTGAGCGCCGAAGAAATGATGCTTTTGAACTGTGGTGTTGGAGAAGACTCTTGAGAGTCCCTTGGACTGCAAGGAGATCCAACCAGTCCATTCTGAAGGAGATCAGCCCTGGGATTTCTTTGGAAGGAATGATGCTAAAGCTGAAACTCCAGTACTTTGGCCACCTCATGCAAAGAGTTGACTCATTGGAAAAGACTCTGATGCTGGGAGGGATTGGGGGCAAAAGGAGAGAGGGATGACAGAGGATGAGATGGCTGGATGGCATCACTGACTCGATGGATGTGAGTCTCAGTGAACTCCGGGAATTGGTGATGGGCAGGGAGGCCTGGCATGCTGCGATTCATGGGGTCACAAAGAGTCGGACACAACTGAGCGACTGATCTAATCTGATGGAATTTAGAAAGAAGGTAACAGTAACCCTGTATGCGAGACAGCAAAAGAGACACAGATGTATTGAACAGTCTTTTGGACTCTGTGGGAGAGGGTGAGGGTGGGATGATATGGGAGAAGGGCATTGAAACATGTTAAATATCATATGTGAAACAAATCGCCAGTCCAGGTTTGATGCATGATACAGGGTGCTCAGGGCTGGTACACTGGGATGACCAAGAAGGATAGGATAGGGAGGGAGGTGGGAGGGGGGTTCAGGATGGGGAACACATGTACACTCCTGGCGGATTCAAGTCAATGTATGGCAAAACCAATACAATATTGTAAAGTAAAATAAATAAATTAATTAAATTTTAAAAAATATATTAAAAAAAAATTCTCCAAGCCAGCCTTCAACAGTACTTGAACTATGAACTTCCACATGTTAAACCTGGATTTAGAAAAGGCAAAGGAACCAGAGATTGAATTGCCAACATCTGCTGGATCATTGAAAAAGCAAGAGAGTTCGAAAAAAACCCCTACTTCTGCTTTATTGACTAGACCAAAGCCTTTGACTGTATGGTCACAGCAAACGATGGAAAATTTTTAAAGACATGGGAATACTAGACCAGCTGACCTGCCTCCTGAGAAATCTGTATGCGGGTCAAGAAGCAACAGTTAGAACTAGACGTGTAACAACAGATTTGTTCCCAATTGGAAAAGGAGTACGTCAAGGCTCTATATTGTCACCCTACTTATTTAACTTATATGCAGAGTACATTATGTGAAATGCTGAGCTGGATGAAGGACAAGCTGAAATCAAGAGTGCCTGGAGAAATATCAATAACCTCAGATATGCAGGTGACACCACCCTTATGGCAGAAAGTGAACAGGAACTAAAGGGCCTCTTGATGAAAGTGAAAGAGGAGAGTGAAAAAGCTGGCTTAAAACTCAACATTCAGAAAACTAAGATCATTGCTTCTGTTCCTATTACTTCATGGCAAACAGATGGGGAAACAATGGAAACAGTGTCAGACTTTATTTTTCTGGGCTCCAAAATCACTGCAGATGGTGACTGCAGCCATGAAATTAAAAGACACTTACTCCTTGGAAGGAAAGTTATGACCAACCTAGATAGCATATTCAAAAGCAGAGACATTACTTGGCCAACAAAAGTCTGTCTAGCCAAAGCTATGGTTTTTCCTGTAGTCATGTATGGATGTGAAAGTTGGACTATAAAGGAAGCTGAGTGCTGAAGAATTGATGCTCTTGAACTGTGGTGTTCAGGAAGTCTCTTGAGAATCCCTTTGACTGCAAGGAGATCCAATCAGTCAGTCCTAAAGAAATCAGTCCTGAATTTTCATTGGAAGGACAGATGTTGAAGCTGAAACTCCAATCCTGTGGCCACCTGATGTGAAGAACTGACTCATTTGAAAAGACATTGTTGCTGGGAAAGATTGAGGGCAGGAGGAGAAGGGGATGACAGAGGATGAGATGGTTGGATGGCATCACCGACTCGATGGACATGAGTTTGGGCAGGCTCTGGGAGTTGGTGATGGACTGGGAGGCCTGGCGTGCTGCAGCCCATGGGGTCACAAAGAGTCAGACATGATTGAGCGAGTGACTGAACTGAACTGATGCAACCTCTAAATAATGTGCATGAATGGTATATTTTCCAGTTGTTTGTATATCTGAGAAAGACCTTGTACTCCCGTGTTCCCATCATACACAAAAGCCAATTTTTCTATCTGTATAAGAGTTTCTCAACCTCAGCACTATTGATGTTCTGAGGAAGATAATTCTTTGCTGTTGGGAGCACTCCTGTGCATTTTATGATATTTGAGTAGCGTTCCTGACCTCCAGTCAATATATGCCAGTAGTCTCATCTGCTCTTAAGTGAAGTCGATAAGAAATGTCTCCAGACATTGCTAAGTGTCCCCTGGGAGCAGACCTGCTTGCAAGCCATTGATCTATACTAATGACCTCAGTAGGTTCCATGATTATAAATGTGTTCATGGGTTAGTGGCGTCCCATTTTTAAATTGTCTTCCTTGGAGCTTTGGATTTGTATATCTAACTTGCATACTTGGTATTTCTAGTGTAGTAATGGATATTGCACACTAAATATTTTTAAATAAGAACTTTTGATTAGCAACCCCATCCAGTCTTCCATAGAGGTTGTTGTCAGGGCAGTGACCTCAGCTTGCCCTTTTTTCTTCTTCTTTGACTAATATCCAGTCTATTTGCAAGTTCTGTCAGCTTTTTCCTAAATTTATACTGAGTTGGTTCACACTTTAACATTTTCTCTACTCTGATTCAAGACAATTTCTCACTAGTAGTAGTCCACTTACTGCTTCCTCATTTGTCATCCTGTCCCCTCTGATTCAGCTTTCACACCTCAGCCACTATTATCTATGTAAAATTCAACACAGAAGCACATCATTCTGTCTTTAAAACCTTACATTGTCTTCTCATCTATTTGGAAGAAAAAACTCAGACTCTTCATCATAGTATGGTATGCCCAGGAAGGGTTCTCAAAGTGGGACCCTGTACCAGCAGCATCAGCAACACCTGGAAGATGGTTGCAAATTCAGATTTTCAGGCCCAGATCTCTCTCTGCTGGATCAGAAATTTGGTGGGTAGGATGCCACAGTCTCTTTTAACAAGGCCTCAACATTGGACACAATCAACATTGAAGAACTCCACTCCACCTGAACAGGTCTCTCTAAATTTATCTCCTATCACACCCACCTTGTTTACTATGGTTCTTCCTTCACGCTTGGCTTTCTTTCCTCAAACATAATCAGATTTTAAATTTTGGGTCAGACTTCCCTGGTGGTCCAGTGGTTAAGAACCCACCTGCCAATCTAGATGCTTGTATTTATTTTGACTGTTCTATTGCATCTGTTGGGCTTCCCTGATGACTCAGATGGTAAAGAATCTGCCTGTGATGCAGGAGACCTGGGTTTGATCCCTGGGTTGGGAAGATCCTCTGGAGAAGGGAATGGCAATCCACTCTAGTGTTCTTGCCTGGGAATCCTATGTACAGAGGAGTCTGGCAGGCTGCAGAACCTGGGGTCGCAAAGAGTCAGACACGACTGAGCGACTAACAACAACAATCGCATCTATAAGATTCTCCACTACAGTGAATAGATATAGTGAAAGTGGACATTCTAGTCTTATTCTTGATCTTAGGGAAGAAACACTCAGTCTTTGAATATTAAATTTAGCATTAATTTGGACTTCCCTGGTGGTCCAGTGGTTTAAGAGTCTGCCTGCCAATTCAGGGAACATGGGTTTTATCCCTGATCCAGGAGGATTCCACACGCCATGGACGACTAAGCCCATGCACCACAACTATTGAAGCCTGCGTTCTCTAGAGCCCATGTTCTGCAATAAGAGAAGCAGCTGCAGTAAGAAGCCTGCGTGCAGCAACAAAGACCCAGTGCAGCCAAAAGTATATTAATTAATTAAAAAAAACTTTGGGTCTTTAGACATGACCACATGTGCACTCACACACAATTAGAAGAAAACGGTAGTCATCTCTGGATGGTAGAGCTGTTGGTAATGTTTTCTATATATTTATCTACTTTTACATGTGGGGTCCCAAGAGTTGGACACAGCTTAGCAACTGAACCACTACCACCACACTCAGAAACAGCATAAAGAGTTTAATTTGAAGAAAAAGGCCTTACATCATCTGAAGTCTGTAGTCTAAAATTATATAATTCTGTATCTGGGGATCTTGGCTGAGTGAAGTTTTTAAATTAAAATTTAGTGTGGTATTGGAAAGATGAGTAAAGAGCCCTTAAAATAGATTGATAACACAAGGTGATACCATTGAATGGCTGTAGTATAAGAAACTGACAATAACAAATGCTGACAAGGATGCAGATCAACAAACTTAAACTTACAACATATTGTATGATTTGTTCTAAAAGAGGCAATACTGTAGAAGCAGGAAATAGATGAATTGACCGGGGATTGACCCAAGGGGAAAGTGGTTGTCTGTAAATGGTGTTCAGGGATCTTTCAAGGTGAAGGAGTATTTATGTGTGACACTGGGTATTGGGTATATGGATGTATGCATTTGCCTAAACACATAGAACTGTACATTGCAGGAGATCAGTCAAGATGGAGGAGTAAGAAAATGTGGAGCGCACATGTGTTTGAACACATCAAAAATAGACCTCCATGTCTAACAGTTCTCACTGAAAACTAACTGGAAACTGGCAGAGGGACTCCTGCACAGCCAAGGCTGTAGAAAAGATACAAACATCCAGTAAGAAGAGAAGAAAAGCAATCCTGTTGAGCCTTGTGACCCTGGACAGGAACTTAGAGAAGAAGTGAGAATACAGTTGGACCCCTGCCCTAGGGAATGTGCGGTGAGAGCCACAGATTACACACCTTAGTCCTGACGTCCTAAACAGGGAAGGTGATCCCCCTCGGCTGGCTGGAGAATTGCTGGGACAAACACGTAGACTCTGGGAACCCGAAACTCAGCTTGTGAGCAGCAGGAGTGCACTGGCTTCTCCCCCAAGTCAGAGTGCAGGGAGGTCTGTCCTGGAGGCTGCCAGCTTTCCCAGGACACTGGACCTGAGGCAGCCACGACTGGGGAGAAGACTCAAGTGTGGGATGCAGAGGCTACCAAGTTCTGGGCGGGGCCTGGGTGAGGTGGTGATGGCCATAGCTGAGCATCTACTTAAGCAGCCTAGATCTCTGTGGCAGACAGTCCACCACCACTCACCACCCCATATGTGCTGAAAGACCACGTGGGTTCCCCCGCCCCGCAGTGTTGTTCTACCACAGGGCAAAGGTAACGGAGGCTGGGAGCAGTGATCAGCTGTGAGCGACAAAGGGATTTGCACCCAAGGCTGTGTCTGAGCAGAGTGAGGGAAACAATTGTGGGTGCACACTCAGCACAGCAGAGGAAGCTTGGGCCTCTGTCTGAAGCAGACAGGAGCATAGAGGACACTGTGTGTCCCATTTGCTTCAGCACTGCCCACTATTGGGCATGGGTTTCCAGTACAGAGAAAGAGAATAAGCCATCCTTAAAGGGAATAGAGCCAGCTCAGGCTCACCCTCAGGGATTCTGCTGCAGCAACTTGGGATCAGACCTCCTGTAGGCTGTCGAGGGTCACTGAGCAAAAAGGAGGACCGGCCGCACACCTGGCTCTGCCCTGCCGACTCCAGCCCCACCCACTACCAAGGCCATAGCTGCCAGCACACGCTAAGCAAAGACATGACTTGTGTTAACATCAAATCCAGCTCTCCTACCAAAGGCATTGGACACATCTCCAAAGGGACTCTCCCACGTAAGAATACTCCTTCAGGACCACAATAGGTAACTTTCACCTAAATTCATAGCGGCAGAGAAAATTAACCAAAAGGAGGTAGAAGGATTGCTGTCATTGATACAGCAAAAGAAAACCTCTGAACAAATAATGGAATAATCACCTTGCCAGATAAAGAATTCAAAGCACTGGTAATAAAAGTGTTAACTAAATTAGGGAAAAGGGTAGATACATTCAATGAAACTGTTAACAGGGAACTAGAAAATAGAAAAAAGATACAATCAGAAATGAATACAAGAGCTGAAGTTAAAAAAATCACACATGAAAATATGAAGAGTGCACTAAGTGATACAGAAAAACACATAAGTCATCTGGAAGATAGAATAATGGATATCACCCAATCAGAACAGCAGAAAAAAAAATTTCTTTTTTTAATGAAAACAGTTTGAGATCTGTGGGATAACATTAAGCCTGCCAATACTTGATGTATAGAGGTCCCAGAAAGGAAAGGAGAAAAGGAGTTCGAAAATTTATTTGAGGAAACAGTAGTTGTAAACTTTCCAAACTTGAGGAAGGAAATATATATCCAGATATTGAAAGCAGAGCAGATTTCAAACTTGGTGACCTCAAACAGACCCACACTAAGACATATCATAATTAAAATGACAAAAGATAAAGAATTATTAATGCAGAAAGACAAAACCGTCAAATACAAGGGAATCAGGTCGGACACGACTGAAGTGACTTAGGAGCAGCAGCAGCACTACAAGGCTATCTTCTCTGCAGAAACTTTGCAAACCGAAAGAGAGTGATGTGGTATATTCAAAGTGCTGAAAGGGAAAAACCTGTAACCTAGGATATCTTCCTAGCAAGATTAGCATTTAGAATAGAAAAGATAAAGAACTTCTCAGGCAAGCAAAAACTGAGAGTTTGTTAGTAGTAAACCTATTCTAACAAATATTAAAGGGTCTTTAAGATAGGAATCTATCAGTTCAGCCACTCAGTTGTGTCTGACTCTTTGTGACCCCATGGTCTGCAGCACGCCAGGCTTCCCTGTCCATCACCCAACTCCCAGAGCTTGCTCAAACTCATGTCCAAAAGTCGGTAATGCCATCTAAGTATCTCATCCTCAGTCGTCCCCTTCTCCTCCCATCTTCAGTCTTTCCCAGCATCAGGGTCTTTTCAAATAAGTCAGTTCTTCACATCACACGGCCAAAGGATTGGAGTTTCAGCTTCAGCATCAGTTCTTCCAACGAATATTCAGGACTGATTTCCTTTAGAATGGACTGGTTGGATCTCCTTGAAGTCCAAGGGACTCTCAAGAGTCTTCTCCAACACCACAGTTCAAAAGCATCAGTTCTTCGGCGCTCAGCTTTCTTTATGGTCCAACTCTCACATCCATACACAACTCCTGGAAAAGCCATAGCTTTGACTAGATGGACCTTTGTTGGCAAAGTAACATCTCTGTTCTTTAATATGCTGTCTAGGTTGGTCATAGCTTTTCTTCTAAGGAGCAAGCGTCTTTTAATTTCATGGCTGCAGTCACCATTTGCAGTGATTTTGAAACCCAAAAAGTAAAGTCTGTCACTGTTTCCATTGTTTTCCCATCCTTTGCCATGAAGTGATGGGCCTGGATGTTAGATCTTAGTCTTTTGAATGTTGAGTTTTAAGCCAACTTTTTCACTCTCCTCTTTCACTTTCATCAAGAGGCTCTTTAGTTCCTCTTCACATTCTGCCATCAATAGAATAAGGAAAATCCCACTAGGAAAGGCAAATATATACTAAGGACTGAGGTTCAACCCCTTACATTAAGCCAGTATGGAGATTAAAAGGCAAAAATTATAAAAGCAACTATAGCTATAATAAATTGTAAAGGGATAAGTGTGAAAATTAAAATATGACATCAAAGCACCATGTGGAGGAGGGAAGTAAAAACTGTGGCTCTTTTAGAGTGTGTTTAAACTTAAGTGACTCCTAGTTTAAAACAAGCAAATATGTGAACCTCATGTTGTTCACAAATTTAAAACCCACAATAGATACACAAAAACTAAGAAGAAAGAAACACAACCATACTACTAAGAAAAATCATCAAACCACAACGGGAGAAACAAGAAATGAACAGGTTAAGGGATAAATATTTTTTTAAATCATGACTTTACAGGTTCTCTGCAGCATCAATATAAATTTAATATTTTCTGTTTTATAATACATACAAATTTGTTCCAGAAATACTGTACCAGTACCACAACCAACAAAACACTTACAAAGTAATGGTATTTCTTAGCAGTTCTTTTTGTCCTTAGAATGTATCTCAATAAGGATGTATGTCTGATTACTTTATTTAAAATTGTGCTAAGTCGCTTCAATCATTTCTGACTCTTTGTGGTCCTATGGAGGGTAGCCCACCAGGCTCCTATACCCGTGGGATTCTCCAGGCAAGAATACTGGAGTGGGTTGTTGTGCCCTCTTCCAGGGGATCTTCCTGACTCAGGGATCAAACCTCCGTCTCTTAAGTCTTCTGCATTGGTAGGTAGGCTCTTTCCTACTAGCGCCACCTGGGAGGCCCTTATTTAAAAGTAGCCAGTGCAATAGAAAGGTAAAACGTCTTATTTATATTCTAAATGGTAAAAATCACTGAAAATATCTGTAAATTCAGTCATGATGGAGATTTCCTTCAACAGATCTATCAGATAATAGTTCTCACCCAAACAACTCACTGAAGGATTTATTAGATCAGTTTTGCCATACTAAGTAAGGTTGACTTTTTATTTGGCATGATCTGGGAGGCATTTACTCTCTGGATCTCTGACCCCTTGTCTGTAAATTGAGCTAGGTGAAATGCAAATACTGTTGTCATTTCTAGTTCTCCTTCTCTACCATTATATTGCTTTACTGGTTGCTGTATGTGATTCCTTACTATTCACATATCCCATTTACTCCTCTTTGAAGAAGAGAGTAACGGTCCATGTTTAGTTAAAGAATGATAATCAGAGGTTAAGACCACTCAGCAATTGCAAGAATCTGGATTTGAACTTGAGCTTTCTGAGTCCAGTCTTTCCTAAAATAATCGTTAAATACTGTTTGATAGGATGAGGAAATGTGACTGTTTTACAAATCATGGTGTCAGTATGGGCCAATTTAATTTCATGACTTAAAGCAGGACTGAATATTATTTAAGCTAAAGCCGTTTCATGCATCCATTCCATTCAGTCGCTCAGTCGTGTCCGACTCTTTGCGACCCCATGAATCACGGCATGCAAGGCCTCCCTGTCCATCAACTCCCAGAGTTCACTCAGACTCATGTCCATCAAGTCAGTGATGCCATCCAACCGTATTATCCTCTGTCGTCCCCTTCTCCTCCTGCCCTCAATCCCTCCCAGCATCAGAGTCTTTTCCAATGAGTCAACTCTTTGCATGAGGTGGCCCAAGTACTGGAGTTTTAGCTTTAGCGTCATTCCTTCCAAAGAAATCCCAGGGCTGATCTCCTTTAGAATAGACTGGTTGGATCTCCTTGCAGTCCAAGGGACTCTCAAGAGTCTTCTCCAACACCACAGTTGAACAGCATCAATTCTTCGGTGCTCAGCCTTCTTCACAGTCCAACTTTCACATCCATACATGACCACTGGAAAAACCATAGCCTTGAGGTTATTGATATTTCTCCCAGCAATCTTGATTCCAGCTTGTGCTTCTTCCAGCCCAGCGTTTCTCATGATGTACTCTGCATATAAGTTAAATAAGCAGGGTGACAATATACAGCCTTGACGTACTCCTTTTCCTATTTGGAACCAGTCTGTTGTTCCATGTCCAGTTGTAACTGTTGCTTCCTGACCTGCATACGGGTTTCTTAAGAGGCAGGTCAGGTGGTCTTATATTCCCATCTCTTTCAGAATTTTCCACAGTCTATTGTGATCCACACAGTCAAAGGCTTTGGTATAGTCAATAAAGCAGAAATAGATGTTTTTCTGGAACTCCCTTGCTTTTTCGATAAAACTGTTAACTAGTCAATTTTCCATGAGTATGTATTCTCTATGAACTTTCCATATTATTTGAAAACAAAATTTTGCTAATTCCTATTACAGCATCATTTTTTTACAGCTAATTGAAAATGCTTGAATCTAGTAGTCTGCACTAAATGTATAGTATATGTATAGAAATACATATATATTTTTTCTTCCATCATTATGTCAGCCTTTTTATTCTCTGCATCAACCTTGTCATATTTCTCATCAGATCAGATCAGATCAGTCACTTACATGACACCACCCTTATGGCAGAAAGTGAAGAGGAACTAAAAAGCCTCTGATGAAAGTGAAAGTGGAGAGTGAAAAAGTTGGCTTAAAGCTCAACATTCAGAAAACGAAGATCATGGCATCCAGTCCCATCACTTCATGGGAAATAGATGGGGAAACAGTGGAAACAGTGTCCAACTTTATTTTTTTGGGCTCCAAAATCACTGCAGATGGTGACTGCAGCCATGAAATTAAAAGACGCTTACTCCTTGGAAGGAAAATTATGACCAACCTAGACAGCATATTCAAAAGCAGAGATGTTACTTTGCCAACAAAGGTCCGTCTAGTCGTTTTCTATCATTTTATACAGTGATTTGAAACAATTAGGGTACTCGCTGGCTGCTTTTATTACTTTCATTTATGATGGTGCATATCAACTTTATGTTCACACAGGGAATGGTTCAGGGAGTGTTTGAAAAGATTCAAGTTCTGGACTCCCAGTTTTAGTTGGTTTAGGATGAATCCAGAAAGGAGCATTTAAACACTTCTCAGGAGCTAGTCATATGCGTATATGGTTGACAAACATTGGCACAGAGAGTATCACTGATACTAATGTACAGCCAGTGTTGAGAAGTAGTAACTCAGTAAACAAACAAACAAGCAAACAAAAAACCCCACAAATTATTGTACCACATAGTTTTGTGAAATGATACCTGAAATTTAAATAGGTATTAGGCAGTTGAAGGTTATGTTCTTTGGCAAATGCTTGGCATGTAGATTTTGTTAGCAGATGACAGATGCGAATACCTATTTATGGAAACTAGGTGGCATAAGGAGATTTTTCATCTGAATTGGTGGCCAGCCTCCCACTGGGTGCTGAGGGACTACCTAGAGGCAGAACGGGGTATTTTTCTTATTACGGGTATGTGCAAGCAGGTAAATAGTGAACCCAGTTAAGCACCCAAAAATATATGGTTTATCATAATCTATTGTCCCCTCAAACTTTAAAAACAAGGCTTAGATAACATAACCATATAAAAATCTAAATAATCCCACAAGGCATCTATTTGTGAGCAGTGCAGTTTCCATTGACTCTTTCAGGATGAATTATTGTTTTCTTTGGTACTGTTTAACTTATCAAATTGTGTTCTTGAGTCCAAAATGGATTTTTGAAGTTTCTACCCAGACAACTTTTTAGTTTTAAGAGTATTGCTATGAACACATTCTTTCCAATAATTGTTACAAAAAGAACCTATTATCTGTGCAAACACTGGGAGTTCATGGTCATGGTACCCCATCATCAGTATACCCAGGAAAGCACCGGTTCTTCTGCCTCCCTGAGGATAGAGAAGCATATAAATTAGGATCTATTTTCTTTATGGTATAGTGGAGCTAGAAAAGTGCCTTTTTTTTCTTATTTGATGAATGGTATTTCAGTATTTGTACTTTTATTCAACATTCCTTAATATAGAGATAGTCATAACCTAACAATTCAAAGTGACAATCATTATGCATGTTTTACAAACGTAAATACTATATGGAAAGTTCAGGTACATTTAAATATTAAGATAAATTAGCTTTGCTCAATTGATTATTCCATTAAAATGAGCTATTATCTTTAAAACATCTTGTTACATCTTAATGTAACAGGTACAAATTAGCTTATGCTGCTGCTAAGTTGCTTCAGTCGTGTTCGACTCTGTGCGACCCCATAGATGGCAGCCCACCAGGCTCCCCCATCCCTGGGATTCTCCAGGCAAGAAGTGGAGTGGGTTGCCATTTCCTTCTCCAATGCATGAAAGTGAAAGTGAAGTCGCTCAGTCGTGTCTGACTCCTAGCGACCCCACGGACTGCAGCCCACCAGGCTCCTCCATCCATGGGATTCTCCAGGCAAGAGCGCTGGAGTGGGGTGCCATTGCCTTCTCCGAAATTAGCTTATATATATGCTTTTTTCATCAACTTGTTTCTTATGTGGCTTTCTGTTGTATCGAAGGAGATCCATCTGAAGAATTATCAGAATATGCATGATTTCTGTTTAAGAGAGAAGCAATACAGTGTGTTCAAACATCTGTTTTCTTGGGGGATAATTACTGTTTCAGAAGCTCTAATTCATTGGTCAGTCTAATTTTCTTTTTTGCCCCTCTTGTTTTCCTAGAGTATATCCTTTTTAATTATTCTCATTTATATAGTACTCTCCAAGCTGAGTTCCCTCTGAGTTCTTCATTTATGTTAAAATGTTCAAGAGCTAACATATTTTTAGCTAAGTTCAGGATATTTAACTACACCCCATATATAGAACTGGTTAAGACCTATAGAGTTTAAATCATGCCTCTGAATGCCTGGGTTTATAGGCAGTCAGCATAGAACTTCTTATTGCAACATGCAAAGCAGTAAATCACGAATAGACTACAGATGTTTTATTGACTAATTAACAATCCTAGTTTTCACAAATAATTATAAAATCTTAAAAATCATTTTAGGTCTTCCCTTCGCTCAAAGTTTATATTTGAGGATTAAACTTTCCAGCATTATACAAATTTGATTCATCTACATATGCATCAAAACAGCTTTAGAGAAACTGCTTATGAAATCATAATCATAGATATTTTACTATTTTAAAGCAAAATTTAACATCCAATTTTATTGAAATAGCTGATATTAGATGACAGCTATTTTAGCCAGCAAATTAATATCATCTGCTGCAAAGTGGAATGGAAATTTGTTTGCATTTCACAGATATCTAACTAACATCACCATACAAAATAAACTTTTATTTTTGTAGTTCTAACAAGTGGTACGGGGCTTCCTTGGTGGCTCAGCAGTTAAGAATCTGCCTGCAGTGCAGGAGATGTGAGTTCGATCCCTGGATTGGAAAGATCCCCTGAAGAAGAAAATGGCAACCCACTCCAGTATTCTTGCTGGGAAGTCCTACAAACAACAAGTCGTGCACCTTTTCTGTAGCCATTTGTCACAAGACTTTGATGTCATATCACAGAAGCCATTCTAGTGACAGGAAAGGGACCACAGACAGGTGATGGGCCAGAGATCAGGCATATATAGTGCAAAGTCTTTCTAGATATTTTTCTTTGCAGCTTACATCTGGCTCGTTAATCACAATCTGTAAAGTGTTAAAGAAGACTTAATCATCCTGAGTCAGACTTGGAAAGGAGACTGATAACCTGCATCACTTGTTCCTTAGGGAGTCTCCCTCAGACCCTCTCTGAGGAGTTGGCCATCATCTTCGCAGTAAAGTGAGGGGAAAGCATTTTCTTTCCTTCTCAGTGCTGAAAGAGCAAGTTATAAATAGACATGCTCCACAGTGGGTCCATGTGGGTGATTACAGTTGACATTTCTGTTTCCTCAGAAAAATAGAGGCCTCCCTCAAACCTACTCAGGTTTCCCCTTAGCTTTCATATCACTTTCCCTAAGTTTTCCTCAGTGAACATTTTATGGGTGAAATGCACTAACTTCTTTTTTTTAACTACTTAGTCTTCCCTTAATCCATTGCTAACTCATCCATCCTTACTATTAAACTAAAATCACCCCTTTAAATTGATTATGGATTTTATTGTCCAATCTTTAATATTTTTTCTGCTGTGTTTTTTGACTACTCTCTGTCCCCTTGAAATAGCACACTTCTCTACTGTGTGGGTTCTATTTATTTTTTTATATCGTTCTCATTTCATTTTTTCTCATTCTCCAACTTTTGATATCTTTATTTAATCAGGGTCCAGACCCTCTTCTGCATCAAAATTTCTACTCCTATATCTTCAGAAATCACCTCCATTAGGGCTTCTGCATCCATGACCAGTAACCTATCTAGTTTCTCATTTAGCTAATGAGTTAGACTTCCCTGGTGGCTCAAACGGTAAAGAATCTGCCTGCAGTGCAGGAGATCTGGGTTTGTTGCCTAAATCAGGAAGATCCTCTGAAGAAACGAATGGCTACCCACTCTAATATTCTTGCCTGGAGTATTCCATGGACAGAGGAACCTGGTGAGCCACAGCCCATGGACTCGCAAAGAGTTGGACATGACTGAACAGCTAACAACAGCAACCTTGATCCCAGATAGAATAAGTATTCAACCTATACACTATACCAAATCCTTATTTCTAATAGATGTGGTGTCATATTATGGTTTTAATTTATACTTCTGTAACAACTAGTACTAATCATGTTATCTTTTTTGCATGCTTACTTGTCATTTGTAATGACTTAAATAATAATGATTTACTTTGTCATTCTTTGCATCTGTTCAGACATTTTTCCAATTTTTAGTTGGATTGCCTGTTTTCTTATTCTTAAGTTTGGAAAGACCATAATAATCTGTTGTTTGTGCATCTTTTACCAGAATTATGATTTGAAAATATTTTTCTCCCAGAATTCAGCTCATCTTTTCTTTTTGTTAACAGTGTGTTTCAAAGAGCAACGGTCTTAATTTTGATGAAGTTCTTTTTTTTGTTTTTCCTTTTATGGCTTGTACTTTTGTTGCCATATGTAAGAAATCTTTGCTTAACCCTGGGTCAAAATTTTCCTATGCTTTCTTCTAGAAGTTTTATAGTTTCATATTTTTAAATTTAGGTCTTTGATCTTTTTAGTTTTTATTTCTAGAGCTACTCACAAATCAGAGTTCACATTTTTGTGTAGGAGTATCAAGTTCTAGTACCATTTATTGTAAAGACTTTCTTCTCTTAGTACTTGTCGAAAATCAGTTGTCTACATGTTTGTTGGGTCCACTTCTGAACTCTGTATTCCGTTCCATTTATCTAGTTTTCTATCTCAATGCCAGTAGCACACTGCCATGATTACCTTGACTTTACTGTAAGTCTATTATATTAAGTAGTGATAGTTCTCCAGCTCTGTTTCTTTCTTTTTTTCTCTCCAACTCCTGCATAGTTTTGGCTATTATAGGTCCTTTGTTTTGCCCTCTGAATTTTAGAATCATTTGGGGGATTTCTGGGGGAAAAAAATCCACTGTGATTTTTACTGTGATTATATTGAATCTGTATATCAATTTGGTAATTGATGAACAAAGTTGAGTTTTCTGACCCAGGAGCACAGTATACCCCTCTGTTTAGGTCTTATTTTGTTCTCCTTAACGATGTCTTAATAGTTTTCAGTGAACAGATCTTCTTGCATTTCTTTTGCCACATCTGTCACTGAGTATTTCATATTTTTGTTGCTACCTTAAATGACATTATTTTGTTAGTTTTAATTTTTCAATTTAGATATTGTTATTATGTTGAAATGTAATTGACTTTTCTATATTGATCTTGCATCCTGTAACCTTGATAAACTCACTAACTAGTTCTGCTGGTATCTTGGTAGACAATGTTTCCATAAACAATTTCTTGTCTACTAATAGAGATCATTTTACTTCTTTGCAATCTAGATGCTTCTATTTATGTATTTTGGTTGTCTTATTGTACTTATTTGAACCTCTAATACAATAGAAATGGTGAAAGTGGACATCCTAGTCTAATTCTTGATCTTAAGGGGAAAAAATGAATCTTTGAACATTAAATATAACATTAGTTGTAGGTTTTTGGTATATCCCTTTCCTCAAGTTGATAAAATCCCTTCTGCTATTTTTTATTTAATCTATTTTGGCTCTAATATTTATAGTTTCTTCTATGTACTTTGAGTTTAATTTGTGATACATTTTATTAAAGCTGAATCCAATGATTTAAGAAAAATCTTTTTTTCTGTTGGGTTTACCAGAAAGTCCTTTTTGATTTTTCTGCAATATCTTAAGATGCAAATGAACTTTCTGGCCAACCCAACAATCTAGACATTTAGTGCTCTAAGTCCCCATTCCCTAAATACTAGTTTAGTAGCAGCCCAGAAAATTTTTTATATATTTTTTCTCATTTTCATTCTCTTCAAAATATTGTTTTATTTTGATTCCTTTGACCCATGGTTTATTTGAAATGTGTTAGTTTCCACATATGTGAGAGCTTTTTGGAGTTCTCTATGTTATGGATTTCTAATTGATATCTAATTGAAGTCTATTGGGCTTAGAGAATATAGTTTATATGAGTTGGATCCTTTTTAAATTTATTGAGTCTTAGTTTATAGCTTATAATATGGTCTATCCTGTGAATATTCCACATTCAGAGTTTAAAAAACAAACAAACTGCATATTCTTTTGTCAATAGAATTTTATAAATGTCAAATAGTTCAAGTTGTTGTTTAAATATCCAAATCTTTACTAATTTGGGGATCTACTTTCTAAAAAGCAATTATTGAGAGATTGATATTAACCTGAGTATAATTATGGATGTATTATTATTTTTTTTGATGCTTGTATTTTGAAGATATATGCATAAATATTTAGGATAAATATTATCTGCATAAATACTTAGGATTTCTATTTCCTCTTCATTAATTGACCACTTTGTCACTCTGAAATAACTTTGTATTATATTTCATTTATACCTTGTAATACCTGGTAATATACTTCACTTTAAAATCTTCTTTATTTTAGCTATCCAAGCTTTCTTCTTAACTAATGTTAGTATATTATATATTTTTACATCCTTTAATATATTTGTTTCTTTGTATTTAAAAGCCACATATGATTGGATCTTTATTTTTTATACAATCTGACCATCTCTGTCTTTCAATCAGTGTTTAAAATGTATTTTAATATGATTATGGATATGATTAAGTTTAAATATCATTTAGGTTTTTTTTTCTGTCTTCCATGTTCTTTATATCTCCTTTTTTTCTCTTTTAGACTAATTTAATATTTTTTTGGTTCCATTTTTATTCTTTGTTTGCTTATTATTGATTACTATTAAGTGTTGCTTTAAGTTTAGTCTAACTTCAAATGATAATATAACAAACATTTCATGTGTAGTTTATGAGCTGCACAATATTATATCTCCATTTCCCATTGAAGGTAAGGCCTAGGACATACTATTCCAGCAATAGCATCTGTCTCGGAGAAGGCAGTGGCACCCCACTCCTGTACTCTTGCCTGGAGAATCCCATGGATGGAGGAGTCTGGTAGGCTACAGTCCGTGGGGTCGCTAAGAGTCGGACACGACTGAGCAATTTCACTTTCACTTTTCACTTTCATGCATTGGAGAAGGAAATGGCAACCCACTCCAGTATTCTTGCCTGGAGAATCCCAGGGACGGGGGAGCCTGTTGGGCTGCCATCTATGGGGTCTCACAGAGTTGGACACAACTGACACGACTTAGCAGCGGCAGCAGCATCTAACAGTTTCTGATGCACAGTACATGTCCAGTTACTGCTGAAAGGATGAATGAACAAATGAACCGTCTCCTGAAATTTCAGTTTCATTTTTCCTTTGCACAGTTAGACAGTCAAGTGAGTCAATTTTGCTTGAACACCTGGGCTCCCTAACCAAGTGATAAGCCTAAACAGCAATAACTGAATAATATATGATTTGGATTCTATTGTAAAAGTGAGGTTCTAGGATGTTCAGCCCATCTCCTAGTTATAGTACACTGAAGAAGCAGGTTGAAACATCCTCACATTCATTCCTAACCTATTCTTTTAGTTACTGTATCTGGGAACTATCCAAAGCCTATTGTTCAGTTGCTCAGTCACATCTGACTCTTTTGTGACCCCATGGACTGTAGCCTGCCAGTCTCCTCTGTCCTTCAGATTTCCCAGGTAAGAATACTGGAGTTAGTTGCCTTCTCCAGATGATCTTTCCGACCCAGGGATTGAACCCATGTCCCCTGTATTGGCAGGTGGATTCTTTACCACTGAGCCACCAGTGAACCCCCCAAAGCTTCTTTGGAACATCTATTTTATTGTCTTTAGCACTAATACCAAAAAGCTGAGTACTTTTATCTCCTGCTAGTTTTTATTACGTGTATTTTGAGTCAGAAATAAGGTCTTAAGGTCAAAGGTCCAGCATTCAGATTCGTTGTTGAATATCACAAAATGAAAAGTTTGAAACCTGCTTCCAGAATATGTAAATTGTGGTTTTTAGCTCTGCCTTAATACACAAAGGTTCATCTAGTCAAGGCTATGGTTTTTCCTGTGGTCATGTATGGATGTGAGAGTTGGACTGTGAAGACGACTGAGCGCTGAAGAATTGATGCTTTTGAACTGTGGTGTTGGAGAAGACTCTTGAGACTCCCTTAGACTGCAAGGAGATCCAAGCAGTCCATTCTGAAGGAGATCAGCCCTGGGATTTCTTTGGAAGGAATGATGCTGAAGCTGAAACTCCAGTACTTTGGCCACCTCATGCAAAGAGTTGACTCGTTGGAAAAGACTCTGATGCTGGGAGGGATAGGGGGCAGGAGGAGAAGGGGATGACAGAGGATGAGATGGCTGGATGGCATCACTGACTTGATGGACGTGAGCCTGAGTGAACTCCGGGAGTTGGTGATGGACAGGGAGGCCTGGCATGCTGTGATTTGTGGAGTCGCAAAGAATCAGACACGACTGAGCAACTGATCTGATCTGATCTAATACACAATAGGTCATGAACAAATCACTGAAGTTCTCTCCCTTGACCTTTATTCCTCGACACTTCCGTCGTATATGTCTCTGAATTCATGAAGTTCTTTGGAACAAGTGAAAATGTAACACCAAGAGTTCTTAACCTCCTATTGTCCTATCTTCTTTTTTCCCATTCTTTAAAGGACTTCTTTCTAGTTTGCATACATATAGAATGACAAATTAGGAAGGTTTTCATGAATCTTATCATCTTGCAGATTGTGAGGTTGTAATTATCAGCCCTTGCTTTGACATCTTATTCAAATGAAGAATAATAATTCACCTTCATTCTTCAGGGTGGCAGTTAGTTTTTAATATAAATACCAACACTTATCTGTAAATTGTTTTCCAAACCCTTGGCTATAATTGTTTTCAGTTTAAGGATGCAGCTGAAGTAATCCAAGCATAGACATTATCATAACTTCCTCCTTCCTATCCCACCATCATATGTATGGATTGACAGAAATAAAATTGGTTTGACTCTAAGAATTCTTATAGTACTTAATAACCAAAGAGTGAGAACAAAGCTAAATTAGTTATTATACTGTTGTGAAATTATGAAGGGAATGTGTTGGGGAGGGGAAGTAAAATTGAAAGTGCCTATCGTTATCTTGAAGTAATTTTCCTTGGCTATTCATTTAACTTCAATGTCAAGTTATTTACATAACAAGAGCAATGCCTATCTTTTAAGGGTGATGTGAGAATTAATTTAAATTCCACAAAGTGTTTCGAGGCACAGAGTTGAAAGGTTCTTTATAAATGCCAGGCATTATTATAACCAGACTAGTAAAAAGAAACACTCAAGATAAAGCTACTCATGCAGGGTCCTCTAATAGAAACTGTATTGGTAAGGAAATATAAAGGTTACTGCTATTCATAATTTATGGCTGAGGGGAATAAATCAAGACTGATAATAATGCTTTGCTGTCTAGTTAAGTCTTAAAGACAGACGTAGCTGTGATGGAATATATTGCTCCACTCAAGGAGAAGTTTGAAATTGAGACCCTACAAGCAATAACAGTGATATATGAAGATTATTTAAAGCCAGTGTCTTTAACTGAGCCATGGAAAATACCATAACAAATTTGACTATGTCTTTCAAAGTCTTCAAGAAAGACTTTGAAATGGAAGATGTAATCCTTTAGCATTTGGGTGTGTGGATTTGCTAGAAATATAGGCATAATGGTCTTCATTCTAGTAGCCACCAAAATCTGTCTCATTGTGAATCCTTTTTAAGTTTTTCTTTTGATTTATGATAAGCAAAAGCTTTAACACAAAGGGAGAAACATTTTTTTCAAAAGATTTCATACAAGCAGAATACTTCAGGAAAGTAAGAGAGATAATCACATACATAAAACCATCTTGTTAAAGTAATCACAGGTAATGGTAGAAAACTATATGTAAAAATCTTTGAGTCACACAATTAGCTAAAGAAGTCTAATAGGTAAATTTAATGTTGTTATGATCAAATTGTAGCTTTTATTACCTGTGTATTGGTTTCCTGTTGCCACTTCAACAAATTACAGAAAGCTTCGTGCCTTAAAACAACACAGAATTATTATCTTAGAGTTGTGTTGGTCCAAAGCGAATCTTGGTGGGCTCAAATTAAGCTGTTGGCAGGTTGTGTTCCTATCCAGAAGACCTAAGGTAGAATGTAGTTTTTTGTTGTTGTTGTTTTTTTAACTTCTTCCAGCATTTAGAGGCTGCCTGTATTTGGCTCATACATGGCCCTCTTCCATTTTCAAAACCAGCAATGGCTGATTGTTGCTCACATCACATTGCTACATCACTCCTTTGTCATCTTCTTCCACCTCTGAGAACCCTTGTAATTGCATTGGGCCCACTTGTATAATCTCCCTTTCTTAAGGCCTTATTTCCATTATTAGTGACCTTAATTCCATCTGTTACCACAATTCCCCTTTGCCAGGGAAGTAACATAGTCACAGGTTCTGGGGATTAGGACTAGGCATTTTGGGGAGACTACTATTCTAAATTAAAAGATACTTGCTCCTTGGAAGAAAAGCTATGACCAACCTAGACAGCATATTAAAAAGCAGAGACATCACTTTGCTGACAAAGGTTTATATAGTCAAAGCTAAGGTTTTTCCAGTAGTCATATATGGATGTAGAATTGGACCATAAAGAAGGCTGAGCGCCAAAGAAGATGCTTTTGAACTGTGGTGTTGGAGAAGACTCTTGAGAGTTTCTTGGACAGCAAGGAGATCAAAACAGTCAACCCTAAAGGAAATCAAGCCTGAATATTCATTGGAAGGACTAATGCTGAAACTTTAGTACTTTGGCCACCTGATGTGAAGAGCAGACTTCTTGGAAAAGACCCCGATGCTGGGAAAGATTGAGGGCAGGAAGAGAAGAGGTGACAGAGGATGAGATGGTTGGATGGCACCGTTGACTCGGTGGACAGGAGTTTGAGCAAAGTCTGGGAGATAGTGAGGGACCGGGAAGGCAGGCATGCTGCAGTCCATAAAGTTGCAAAGAGACAGACACCACTGAGCAACTGAACAACAACAACAAATTACTCTACCTGTTACGGTCGAAAAGTGGGAAGATGAGAGTTTCAAAATATTTTAGAGACTGGCAAGTAAGTGGCACACAGGTTCTGGCATTTGCTACTGGCATTTTCTGTTATACAGTTTTGGCAGTAATTTAGTTGGCAAGCCTTTTTCTCTTTTCACCACAGTGAGGTATCAGTTTGCATTTTGCATCTTTATTTCTCATTTCTCTAAGAATCCACCCATCTTTCCAACAAATCCTTGGTAAGTATCTAGGATGTGAAGCAGTAAGGATAGGCCCAGACAATACAATGCTTAGTGAAATCAGTCAGAAAAAGACAAATGCTATATGATATCACTTGTATGTGGAATCTAAAAAAAAAAAGTACAGATTAGTGTATATACAAAACAGAAACAGACTCAGAGATGTAGGAAACAAACCAGTGGTGAGCAAGGGGGAGAGGGGGAGGGGAGAGACAAATTAGGGGTATTGGGATAAGATACAAGCTATTATATGTAACATAAATAAGCAACAAGGATATACTATAGGACACAAGGAGTTTATAGCCATTTTCTTATAATAACCTACAATAGAAAAGAATCTGCAGAAATACCAAATCACTATGCTGTATGTCTGAAGTTAACACTATATTGTAAATCAACTACACTTGTCAAAAACAAAATGCCTTACTTGAATATATTGGCTTAAAATACCCTAGAAACCACTCTATCATTATGAGATCTTGCCCTCAAGGAGCATACTCTGCTAAATGCATTACTTGAGCCCCTTCATATAATCGTTCATTAAGTAGTGATATGAGAAAAGATTTCAAAATAATTTACTCACCTTGATGTTTGTTTTCCATGCTGTCTCCCTCACCCCCATTATTCAAATATCAAAGCTTATATGCTGCTGCTAAGTCGCTTCAGCTGTGTCCGACTCTGTGCAACCCCAAAGACAGCAGCCCACCAGGCTCCCCCGTCCCTGGGATTCTCCAGGCAAGAACACTGGAATGGGTTGCCATTTCCTTCTCCAATGCATGAAAGTGAAAAGTGAAAGTGAAGTTGCTCTGTTGTGTCCGACTCCTAGGGACCCCATGGACTGCAGCCCACCAGGCTTTTCCATCCATGGGATTTGCCAGGCAAGAGTACTGGAGTGGGGTGCCATCGCCTTCTCCCAAAGCTTATATACCTCTCTTTAAAAAAAAAATAATGCCAAGAAAAAATACATAGTTCAGATAGTCCATGCTTATTCGCTCAATTGTGTCTGTCTCTTTGAGACCCCATGAGATTCTCCAGGCAACAATACTGGAGTGGGTAGCCATGCCTTCCTCCAGGGGATCTTCCTGACCCAGGGATCAAACCCTGGTCTCATGCATTGCATGTGGGTTCTTTACTGTCTGAGCCGCCAGGGAAGCCCCTAGTTCGGATAGTACTTTCTTTTTTTCTTGTTTAACTCATTTTTCGAAATGACTTTTCCTATTTTAAAAAAGTACTATATAGAAGGAAGGAAATGTGTAATTTTCTGCCAGGTCAATGGCACACTTATTTAAGAGCTTGCAGGTTTGACCAATTCTATGTTGTAAATTCCAGGATTCTTTCCAGCTTGAAAATACAAGGAACTGGATTTAGCTTATAGACCATAAGTTGACTGCAGACTTAATGCAAGTCTTTCAATATGCAAAAAAAAAAAAAAAAAAAACCCTTGTGAAAGTGACCAGGTTGCTCTTTGTTTTAACTAAGTAGGATAGGAGGCAATGATATTAAATCAAAAGAGAAATAATTTAGACTAAGCAACCTCAAGTGTATTAAAACACTGGAAAATGTTACTTAAGGATGTAGATTTCTCTTAGGAAAAATCTTCTTCACAAACTGAAAATATAGGACTTGAATATTGGAGAAAATATGCTAGTTAGTAGCATGTGCTAATTAAAAAATGTATTGAAGTAAATCCAGTTAGTCCTTTCACAGTACACACTTTATCAAGTTTCTAAGCTCTCAACAAGGTACTTGAAAGGTTCACCAGGAATAGTCATCATGAGTCTTTGCTAAACAGTAAAATATATTGTCAGTTGAAGGAGAAAGAAAAATGTCAACTGAACCCCCAAAGTCAAGGTTTCCCATAGAGATAGCTCTACTTGTCTGGAGTGATGTCCCCTTGGACACTTCCTTAAAACTCCCTGTGTCTCAAGGACATCTGATTGTCAGGGGAAAAAAAAAATCTAATCACAAATTGAAAGATTCTAGCTAAAAGCATTTGCAGTCCCTTCTTACTCTGTTTTAAAGATGTATTTTTAAAGGCCATTTCATTTCTTAACTGGATGTTAGACACTTGACTGCACATGACTCCTCTCCAGAATATATACAGCTGGATAGGTGGAAATTTTCTTTACACAAGAGTATGAGATTTTGATTGTCATTCTCTGGTTTAGAAGCATCTTTTGACTACGTGTTATGGGATAATATACAAACTCCTTAGCAAAACTTATGCTTTTACAGTCTATCCCCAGTCTTCCTTTCCAGTCTAACCTATCAGTACAACCTTCCTATCCCCTTACCCTCTTCAGTCTACATGGCCATATCCTCACACCCTTTCCTTTGCACACAACGTCCCTTCCATCCAAAGTGATCTTGCTCATCTTGCCCCATCTTGTTCATGAAATAGTTAAGTGATGTCTTCCCCCATCCCTAATTGATTTCATCCCTCAAACCGTTATACTCTGCCTCACCTAAAATTTCTCTTGTTGATATCTCTAGTGACTTCTCTGTTTTTAAACCAAACAATAATGGCCTTTCCATCCTCACTGTGCTTGGCATCGATGGCCACTTCCTATTTCCCAAAACACTTGCTGCCTTAAATGTAGTAAATCCCACCCTTCTGGTTTTTCTTCTGCCTCCTTGACCTCTGGTCTTACTTATGGAGTTCTCTCTTTTCTTCACCCTTAAAAGTTAATGTTCCACAGGGTCCTCTCCTTTGGATACAGTAGAGTAATTGACATGGCAGAAAAAATGTAATGAACATCTGTATCGGTTGATGTTTTGTTGGTGGCAAACAGTGTAAACTGATTAAGCATAGGTCCCAGAGAACAAAGAGCTGACCAGTCAAGCTTGGGGCAGGGCTTAATAACCAAAGGTGGTGGGATGAATGTCAGTATCAAGATGGGACAGTGTGCCTGTTTTAGGGTGCCACTCTAAGGGTGGTGCAGTTCCAACAGCCTCCTGTCTTTAGCAGGCCCTCCTCTGTGTTTTTCTCTTGCAAATCATATCTGTTCTTTTAGACTCCAAAATGAAGCAGTGATTCTTCCATGAAGTCTGTTCTGATTCCTTCAAGAATTTGTTGATTGCACCTGCCTTTGAGCTAGATTCATATCAAATATGTAACTATTATTTTACTCAAAAACTGCATTGCAGTTGTTATGGTCATGTGGTCTTTTTTCTTCCTCTGGACTGAGAGATTTATGGGCAAAGGTGGTGAGTTCTTCATCTCACTCAGATCCTACCTAGCTCACTCTCAGTTATTCGAGATACCCCCTTCCCAAGTTTTTAGTTTTTCGGGTTTTGAAACAGTTTAGGGACATATTAAGTTGTGAATTCATATACACATTAGTGTATATGTACACTAATATGTGCATATGTACAGATGCATGTGGCTTGGCTTTAATTAATTAATGTAATGGAAGGAAAAAATGTAGAGGTGTCAGCTTGTACAAGTATATTTTAACAGGAAAATCCTTTTGAACTCCATATTACTCTAAATATTATGTATATATGCTTTTACACTTCTTTATCTTCCTTAGTATTAAATTTGACAATTTTAAACAAAGCCTGAATAAAACTTCTTTTTTGTTTTCCATTACACTTTAGCAAAGATGGAAAGTAATGTTTCCATTTTATTATGAAGAAGATACATTGGCTTTATATTTAAAATAAATGGTAAAATGTGTTGTGTTATGCTAAATAACAAGTCATTTCATGTGTTGGTGATAAAAATAAACTAAGAAGACTAGAAACAGAAATGTGTGTAGAAAAGCTAAGAGAAATGAATAGCAAAGAACAAGCTATTTTGCTAAATAATATGAGAAGCCAACTATTTTGTACAGAGCTATGATTTAACTTGGAGAAGGCAATGGCACCCCACTCCAGTACTCTTGCCTGGAATATCCCATGGACGGAGGAGCCTGGTAGGCTGCAGTCCATGGGGTCGAGAGGAGTCGGACATGACTGACTGACTTCACTTTCACTTTTCACTTTCATGCATTGGAGAAGGAAATGGCAACCCACTCCAGTGTTCTTGCCTGGAGAATCCCAGGGATGGGGGAGCCTGGTGGGCTGCCGTCTATGGGGTCGCACAGAGTCAGACACGACTGAAGCAATTTAGCAGCAGCAGCATGATTTAACTAAAATATGAGAAGAATTGGGCTTGCTTTATGGCTCAGTGGTAAAGAATCCACCTGCCAATGCAGGAGACACAAGAGACACAGGTTCAGTCCCTGAGTTGGGATGATCCACTGCAGAAGGAAGGGGCAATCCACTCCAGTTTTCTTGCCTGGAAAATCCCATGAACAGAGGAGCCTGGTGGGCTACAGTCATTGGGGTCACAAAGAGTCGGACACAACTGAGCAAGTGAGCACATGATTTAACTAAAATATGAGAAGAATCATTAGTAAAATGTTATGTTTACTAAATATTTTAATTTTTGTACATAATTATTTAATTATGTATATCAACATCAGACATCCCTCTCTGAACATGAACTAAGTCCTATTGAAGAACTGCTTATCTACTTATGAAATAAAAATCCTGAAGCACTCAACTAGATGTGCAAGTCTCATGCAGCAAAGCTCTGTTAATGTAATGTTAGTATACTACTATATGCTATAACAAACAAATGACAACATTTCAAAATTTTAAAATAATTGTTGTTGTTCAGTCACTTAGTTGTGTCTGACCCTTTTCGACTTCATGGACTGCTGCATACCGGGCCCCTCTGTCTTCCACTGTCTCCCAGAGTTGGCTCAAATTCACGTCCACTGAGTCAGTGATGTCATCCAACCAGCTCATCCTCTGTCACCCCCTTCTCCTTCTGCCCTCAATCTTTCCCAGCATCAGGGTCTTTTCCAGTGAGTTGGCTAGTCACATCAGGTGGCCAAAGTATTGGAGCTTCAGCATCAGTCCTTCCAGTGACTATTCAGGCATTTATTGTGGATGTTCCTGAGGTAGATGTCCTCCATGTGGTGATTCAGGACTCTGGTTTCCACCCTCTTACAGCTGTCTCATTTCCTAGAACACTGTAATCCTCTACTTCTGGCTAGCAAGTAAGTGAATACGGCTTACGTATATCTTAATCGTCATTACCCCAAAGACTTACCACTTGTCTTCATATTCCTTTAGCTGGAACTTTCATGTGTTTCTACTTAGATGCAAGGGGAGCTAGAAGATACGGCTGGCTAGCTGCTTCCTGGCACCAATTCTGTACTAATGAAAGCATGAATCCTGGTGGACAGTTAGATTATCTGTCATAGCTCACCCCTCTAGCCAAGGCAACAACAATTGTTACCCTTTCTCCCACCCATAGAATGCTTTCAGTAGAACTCAAGAGAAACAGCCCAGAATTTCATCCTGTCCTTACTTCCAGTTGAAAGTCCAGCATCTCAATCAGATCTAGCTGTGGCTCTTTGGAGCCTGGTGACCAATAAACTAGGGTTTATGTTAACTGCCTACTGTTCCCCCTCCCCTCCTCACTCTGCCCAAGCACAAATCCAATATATAGCAGCTTATCAGGGGGCAGGAAAGCTACAATTAAGTTTCTTATATAAAAAAAATGTGAAGTGGGAAATACAAAGCAATACTTGTCCAGTGAGAACAGTGAGATGCTTCTAGAGTCGGACACGACTGAGCGACTTCACTTTCACTTTTCACTTTCATTCATTGGAGAAGGAAATAGCAACCCACTCCGGTGTTCTTGCCTGGAGGATCCCAGGGAGGGGAAGCCTGGTTGGCTGCCGTCTATGGGGTCGCACAGAGTCGGACACGACTGAAGTGACGCAGCAGCAGCAGCCTGAGTTAAAAATGACATTCCTTTGTCTGCTGGTTTCAGCCAGAAACTTTCAACTCATTTTCCTTTACCATTTGTTTAAAGTATCTGTAAAATATCCCATTGGATAGTCCAGCAGTCAAAAAGAATACATTCTAGAATCCGATCATAATTTTTGAAAACATCACAAATGCCATGTAATCTGCTCTTGGCTGAGCCTTCATATGCTTAAGGGTAGAAATGCCGGACTGAACCTGGTTGTAGCTTCTAGGATGGGCTAGAGAAAAGTCTCAAGGTAGTAGATACATTTAACAACTTGGAAGTTGAGACTCGTTTGAGAAGCTTTTATGATATGACTGTGTTGTCTCTCTTGGAGAAAGAGCCTTGCCTGAAGATTTCTTCGTGAATATTTTCACTTACATGTGGAAACGAAGATTTTTTTATTTTCTGCAGAGTACACCAAATTCAGTCACCGTGTTGTGATTTAAAAACATTTTATCATACCTAAGCATGTTTATAGTTCTCCCATTTACTTAGAAACTTCAAGTTTATTTACTTTTTCATGATAGTTTAAAATAAGGATAGCTGAAAATATAATGTCCTGAGTTCCGTATGTTTATTCCATTTAAAAATAATCATTAAGACTTGAATATAGGCTGTGTCTAAATGGTGTCATGACTGACTGAAAAGGGGACAATACTTTTTCTTTTATCTAATTGATACCTAGCATCTGAAGAGCATTTCTTGCCCATGTTGACTCTGTGGGACTGTGGGATTGTGAAATGATGACTTGATAGTTTGGCAGTTTTATGAAAAATAATTATTTTGTTAGAGTCCTCATAATATCATCTTTATAGCTTTGAAAACATGTAGTCAGGAAAAAGCTTCCTGGGTATTGATGGATGTGCGGTCATCCGTCTTTCCCATCTCTAATTGAGTTGATTTCCTTTAATACTGCTTTGCAATGAAAATATTAAAACACGAGGTATACGTTTGCTACTCCCAATAATTGGTTTTGCTTTTTGAGCATGCTATCTGTAATTTCAAAGACCATTTCTTTCTGAACTCCTTTGCCCTGAGGAGTTTAGAGTGGTCTTGAAATTATAGGTGTCTATTAAGTATTTTTCAACTGTCAAGTCAACTGTAGCTGCTGTGCTATTAATTCATTATGAAGTGACACAGGAAGAAAACTCATTATGTGATAATATGAAAACACATATTTGTCAAAAAAAAGTAAAGGAGTCTGTATTGAAAATCCATTTGCTGTGGTGGGAGTGAAATGGTTTATCAAACACATTTAGGTGCGACACCAACTTTTCAGACAGGAAAATGTATAGAAAAGATTGAATTCTGCTCCTTAGAAGTTCTATATTATACACCTAAATGTGTTCTTTTTTGTCCCTTACAGGTGGTATTATACCCAACTTCCAGCAGCTCCAAGTCAGCTGAGTTGCACCGAATGATAGTTCCAAAAAATAGCCAGGACTCTGACTTAAAAATCAAATTGGCAGTGCGAATGGATAAACCACCACATATGAAACATAGTGGGTGAGTGTGTACTTGAAGAGGTTTTTCTTCTGAATTACTGAATTTCATGGTATCATTTTTGTCATTTTCCTCGGAGAAAGTATCGAGCATTCACATGGAATTCCCTCCCACCAAAATTACATTCATGAAAAGGGTGAAAGTGAAAGCATTAGTTGTTCACTAGTATCCAACTCTTTGCACCCCCATGGATTATAACCCACCAGGCTCCTCTGTCCATGGAATTCTCCATGGATACTAGAATGGGTAGCCATTCCCTTCTCCAGGGGATCTTCCCAATCCAGGGATCAAACCCTGGTGTCTTGCGTTGGAGGCAAATTTTTTTACCATCTGAGCCATCAGGGAAGCCTCAAATTTCATTCTAGGTTAACTTAATTTTTTAAATGTATAGACATTTTTATAGCTAAATATATGAGTATTTAGTGTAACTGCATGCTAACATATTATTGGTACTTGGTTACACTGGTATTACACATCATTTACATGGATAAAGAACAATGATGTATGGAGGTAACATTGAAGACATATTTTTCAAAATACAGTAATAGTTGAAACAAGCCTAGCTTTCAGATCACCAGAAATACACTTACATAGACTAAAGTTAAATGCTGGTTCAGATATAACCCAAGAGACTGTATAAGATTTTATGGGAAGGCTATGAGTATTCATCCAGTATGTGAGTGAGAAACCAGATCAATATGGGAGGAAGCTGATCCTGTGGATAACCAGAAGTGCAGGGACTGGCCCCTGGGGATTGCCATGGGTCAGTGTCAGCTTTTATTTCTGAGGTTCCTTTTTACCTTGTAGCTGATGAGGAAATAGGCCTAAACTCATGAATACAATTCAGTGAGCTTTTATTTAAACCGAGATTTTTCCCAGCTTAATGCTTTGTGACTCGCTACAGCCAAATTCTAGCCTAGGGTGTTAGCCATAATAAATAAATTAAAAAAAAAAAAGAATGGAATGATTTTCATGACTAAAGTTTAGCTGCAGAGTACATCATGAGATGTGCTGGACTGGTTGAAGCACAAACTGGAATCAACATTGCTGTGAGAAATATCAATAACCTCATGCAGATGATACCACACTTATGGCAGAACGCTTAGAAGAACTAAAGAGCCTCTTGATGAAAGTGAAAGCAGAGAGTGAAAAAGTTGGCTTAAAACTCAACATTCAGAAAACTAAGATCGTGGCATCTGGTCCCATCACTTCATGGCAAATAGATGGGGAAACAGTGAGAGACTTTATTTTCTTGGACTCCAAAATCACTGCAGATGGTGATTGCAGCCATGAAATTAAAAGACACTTGCTCCTTGTAAGAAAACCTATGACCAACCTAGACAGCATATTAAAAAGCAGAGACATTACTTTGTCAACAAAGGTCCATCTAGTCAAGGCTATGGTTTTTCCAGTAGTCATGTATGGATGTGAGAATTGGACTATAAAGAAAGCAGAGGGCCAAAGAATTGATTTTGAACTGTGGTGTTGGAGAAGACTCTTGAGAGTCCCTTGAACTGCAAGGAGATCCAACCAGTCCATCCTAAAGGAGATCAGTCCTGGGTGTTCATTGGAAGGACTGATGCTGAAGCTGAAACTGCAATACTTTGGCCACCTGATGCAAAGAACTGATTCATGTGAAAAGACCCTGATGCTGGGAAAGATTGAAGGCAGGAGGAGAAGGGGACAACAGAGGATGAGATGGTTGGATGACATCTTCAACTCAATGGAGATGAATTTGAGTAAACTCTGGGAGTTGGTGATGGACAGGGAAGCCTAGTGTGCTGGAGTTCATGGGGTTGCAAAGAGTCGGAAACAGCTGAGCCACTGAACTGAACTGAACTGAAAGTTTAGCCACAAACCTAACAGTCTCTGTTTCTTCTTGTACAAAGAGGCATCTCTGCTGGTTTTGGAGCTAAATCACTAACATTGTGCCAGAGTTAACTGGTAAGTCAACAAGATAAGGATTCTTCAAATGACCATTAGGGAGAAAAGTTAGACTGAGCAGGAGGCAACCCAGAGGTACCTTCTGCAGCTGAGATGAGCCTCTAAGGACCATATGGCTTCCTTGGTTTGAGCAGGCAATAGCGTATGCTTTGTCAGAACCAGTCATATTTGGGCAAAAAAGACCTCAGTGGATAGGCTCTGAGGAAGAACAAGAATTTACATATCCCATAGTATCGTATCTTTAATGCAGTGATGCTCAGTGTAACTATGACTCAGATAGAGTTCCTGGGATTTAAAACCTAGGGCTCTTTCTTCCCCCGTCAATCTATCTGCTCACTGTTGATTTACAAAGCAGTCATGAATTGAGCCCTTCCTCTGTGTCAGCCAGAACAAACCTCAGTGAGATACATCCCAGGCCTGAAGAAACTGACTAGCCAGGGGTTCAGGCTTGTAGACAAATAATGATGATACTGAGTGATAAGCACCATAAAAGAGGAGTGGGAACTGGTGGAAATAATACCTGATTCTTGCTGGAGCTGGTCAAAGGAAGTCTCAGAAGACAACTGCCTTTGAGATGAAGCTTGAGGCATAAATTCAGCAGGTGGGCAGTGGGGAAGAAAGGCAGTCCAGCCATCTGTCATAGGGTGTACCTAGGCAGGAGATCTGGAAGGGCCGTTAGCTAACCATGACAATTTTGGTTCTGGAGAGTGCTTAGACTAGAGAGAGTACTAGTGCTCTAAAATACTTAGAGTAATAGACACTAGAGGGAGATATAAAGGAACACATTATATTCCAAGCCTTATAGTTAATTCCCTACTCTTCTGGATTCAGTCTCTTGATGAATAATGGCACAAGAAATGGGAACCTGGAGACCTCCCTGGTGGTCCAGTGGCTAAGATTCTAAGCTCTCAATGCAGGGGGCCCAGGTTCAATCCCTCCTAGATCCCACATGCTGTCACTAAGACCCGGTGCAGCCAAAATAAATTTATATATATATATATATATATATATATATATAAAAAGAAATGGGAACCTGTATACTGCTACACCAAGATAGCCCCTGATTTACACATGGGCAGCACCGTGGTGAATACCCTTAGAACCTTCAGATTGTCCCAAGAACCATACTGAATATGAAGCTGAGCACATGGCAGGTTCTGAAGCCTTCAGCTCTTGTGGAGAGTGAGTTCTGCTCTCTCATCCTTGGCATTTTCTTGCTCTGGAATAGTCCAGTCAGGTGAGACAATCCACCTGCCTTTCAAGACTTTATATTCCCTTCTTATCATTCCTTTGCAATGAAGGAGAATTGGTTGATATCACATCTTAGAGCCCTCTGGCTAAATGAGGACCCCCAGAATGATTCTGGAGTTGACTACTGCCCAAGACTATAGATGAAGGAGATGACTAAGGAGAATATATCATAGTCTCTGAATGTAATCTGCAAAACTTAAGAACTGTCGTGACTTACCTTTACTAAGGGCTTTCCTGGTGACTCAGATGGTAAAGAATCTGACCCCAGTGTGGGAGACCCAGGTTTGATCACTGGGTTGGGAAGATCCCTTGGAGAAGGGAATGGCAACCCACTCCAGTATTCTTACCTGGAAAATTCCATGAACAGAGGAGCCTGGCAGGCTACCGTCCATGGGATTGGAAAAAGTCAGACACGACTGAGCAGCTAACACTTTCACTTCACTTTCACTTGACTTTCACTAAAAGATACCGGCAAGCATTTCCAGACATTCAGGTAACTGCAGTTTATGTCATGTAAAAAGAAATTCTAGAAATTAAAATATCGGTGATGTTGTTCTGCTAGTTGGTATGTTATGAAGCATAATTAAGAATATTGTATTTCCTAATAGTTATTCAAAAAGGCTATATAAGACTATTATTGAACATAATAATAATTATCAACCAGAATTTCATCATTGCCGTAATAGTAATTTATCGCTTTGGGCAGACCACAAGCACCTGTCTAGGTTTCTCAGTGCCTCTGAGGTAACAGCTTTAAACAGTTTGAATATCACCCTGTATTTAAATATATATGGAAAAATATGAATTGATGCATAATCAAAGCTATCACAACCATATTCGCCTTTCTCTTTGGCACTTCATAGATGGATTTTACTGAACTTAATTACATTGAAGAAGCAAAAGTCACCCAACCTTTTTCTTTCTAGTGCTCTTTCATATGCCAAAGTGGTAATGTAGGCATACATGGGAATAGTAGATTAATAGCATTTTGCTTTTGGGCGGGATTACGTTCTATCAATAAGTAATCCTATAATGAATGATTAACAGATGAATAATGAATAATTAAAAGAGAGACAGTTTAAAAATTTATCTTTACAGTTGTCAAATCAAACAATAAATTGGAGGGTTATGGCTTTTTGAAAAGCTTGGAGAGCTTTTCAGAACTAGACATCTTTGGGACATTCATCATAAAAACCTTTACTCTGTTTTAATGGTATGGACAACAATGATCAATTTCTCTCTCTTATATGAACTGTTTTAACATGAATTCTCCTTTATTAATATATGTATATGGCCCTGTTACCACTATGTAAATATTTTTATTAATGTTATCTGTATTTTATGTGTTCCTGACTATAAGTTTCTTAGACCCATTTGAACCCCTATCACTTCCCACCATGTGTAAACCAGCAAAGATATTAATAGAAATAGTGACGGAAGTGATAATAATGTGCTCCTTAGTGTTTTAAGGAAAAAGTAATGAATACATTCCTAAGATGAAGAACTTTAAAAGTTTAGAAGTGATTTAGAGGATAGTGTATAATTTAATGTAAAAGAATATCTAAAATAAATGAAGTAAATGGTGTTTGGACCTTAACTGTTGTGTTTTAAAATGATCTTTTTTGAACCAGAAAGAAAAATGAAACCAATCTAAAACTCATGTTTCTGGTAATCAGCCCATGTCTATACATTATAGTTTTTTTTAAACAGGACTCAGTTCAGTTGCTCACTAGTGTCTGACTCTTGCGACCCCATGAATCACAGCAGGCCAGGCCTCCCTGTCCATCACCAACTCCCTGAGTTCACCCAAACTCCTTCATGTCCATCAAGTCAGCGATGCCATCCAGCCATCTCATCTTCTGTCGTCCTCTTCTCCTCCTGCCCCCAGTCCCTCCCAGGATCAGGGTCTTTTCCAGTGAGTCAACTCTTCGCATGAGGTGGCCAAAGTATGGTCCTTCCAATGAACACCCAGGACTGATCTCCTTTAGTATGGACTGGTTGGATCTCCTTGCAGTCCAAGGGACTCTCACGAGTCTTCTCCAACACCACAGTTCAAAAGCATCAATTCTTTGGTGCTCAGCTTTCTTCACAGTCCAACTCTCACATCCATACAGGACTGACTATATGCAAATGAAAATGGATATTTAATTTGGGTAACTTACTAAACATTACTATATGACACGTGATAAAATTTGGGTACATTTATTCTTTGTCGGTATGTCATATAAACTAATTACATAAACCCTTATATAAATCTGTTAAATGAATTTCAGTCTAGGTTTCAAGTGGTTAAGTAATTTACATTCAGCTTTAAAATTTACTTTCCTGCTTTTTTTGGGTGGCCGGAAGACAGAACTGCTTTTGAACAAATGGATTGTCCTTTAGCATAGCCTAGTGGCTGAGTGACAGTATTAAATCTGAGTACTGCTATCCTCATTTTTATTAAATCATGTTTTCCTAATTAAAATGTTATTTTTTAAGCCACAAGAAAGACAAAATAAAGTGGAACTAATAAAGCAATGGTTATTATGACAAATCTACAACTGAAAAGGAAAAAGAAGAAACTTAAATTGTCAGAAATAGGTAGAAGCATTATGACTAGAATCTACCAAATGTCTGCTTGATGCTGATTTTTTTTACCATAAAAATAAAAAAGAAAACTTTATAAGAATATAACTGTAGAATAATTATTTCACAGTTAAAATTGATAAGATAAACTGTCAGCCAAATCACTGCCATATAGATCTCATCATCCTTTGTGTGTAGTCATGCTTGACAGTTTGAACATTTAAATGAATAGACATTTTGAAATAGTTTGAGATTGTCATATATAAAACTCCTTAATTTGCATCGTAAAGGTATAAAAGGCCCTGTGCCCATTGCTTGCTTCAGGGTCAAGACAGCAGATAAGCAGGAAGAACAGGATAAGCCCGAAGCTGGCTGTGTTGCTGTTTTCCTGTGCTTCCCTGTATAGAGGACCAGCCAGGTTTTCAGGGGCTGTGGTGTGGTGCTTAGGGAACCTTGCAGTTGTAATCTTAATGTTCAAGTGTGGCATTTGCTCCTAAAATGAAATGACTGTAACTCTAATTAAGTTTCATTATTTTTTTATTTAAGGTTTATGATCTTCGAGTAATTTAGGGGACAGTCGAAGACCAAAAGGAGGAAAATCTTATCTTTGTCAAAGTGGCATTTACTTGTAGGGTACCTTATAAAAAAGACAAGTCTGTTTTGTTTTGTTTTTTTCCCAGGGAAAATTGATTCCTCATTTTAAATTGACCTTTTAGCATGACTTTTCTATATGCTTCTATATGCCCTTGTCTAAAATTTTGACATCTGACCTTCATTCATCTGAATATATATATATGCACACACACACACATATATATGTCTATTTGCATTCCCAGCTCCCAATTTACTACCTCATTCTGGCTTACCCTATTTTCATTGAAATCTTACTCCTTATAGCCTTGCCAAAACTTGTGACAAAGCATTTGCTAGATTCTTAAAAAATGATTGATTCTTTTTCTAAATATGATTTATGTAAGAGAAGTCTGTCTGTAGTACATTGATTTAGTAATTGTAGAATGATAAGAGTAAGTCAGAAAGCCAACTTTATTTTGCCAACTGCCTTAAAATTCATGTCATTTTATATATACTAATAAAAATCATTGAGCTATGGTTTCATTTTAAATAACTAGTGATTAATTATAACGTTAGAAATTTTTTCAAACATAGCTTTAATAATTATTAAACTACATGTATAATTGTTATACTCCTTTGCAAACTTCTCTGATTGCTCCTGTGACAAATTAGTCTGTAACTTTAACCTTAAACTGTGTATTTCTATTCAACACAATATTTTTCTGTAGGAGGGTAACATCTTAACATACATTATTTTTTTCTACTGTTCATGCACCAAATAACTTTTTTTTTCTTTTAGACATGCTTGTTTCACATCTGGGCATCTTAAACAATGGTATTTTAGGTCAAATAACTAAGGGTAGAAGATTAACTCTCTTTTTCATTATTTCAGAAACCACAGATCATATACATTGGTTATCTTAATTAATTTGGGACACTTTTCAAAAAGGTATAGTGAAAACTATTTAGGAATACTATAAAATTTTATAAACAGCATATATAATTATCATGGAATGGTTTCCTCTTAACTGAAGCCTTGCTATAAAATTTTTGTACTATGTACTTGAGACTGGTATGTTTTATTATTTGGATATATCCAGAAGTTTGGAAATATTAACACTGAATTTATAAAACAAAAATCTTGGTCTTGTTAAAGGTCTGAGCATGGTGGAAGGTCAAGAAAAATTTGGACATTTAAAGATAACTATTTTTGGTTCATTTCTCTGATACATGTAGCTGAACTGTGGCATAGATGGAGGATGGTGCGATAATAGTTATGTAGAATGAAACTAGTTTAAGAGCCAAGACACCTGTAATTTGGTCTCAGTTCTGTCACTGACTTTGGGTAAGTCATCTTTTTTGGCCTGGATTTCGTCAATTACTGAAGGAGAGTGGGCGAGAAAATGTGAAGGCTCCTTAGACCTGTGGAAAATTATAACTCAGTCAATCATTTCCTCCCCCATGTTTATTACCTTTATAAGAGTATGAATATCTTTTAGTGTCTTTATTTCATGTATCAGAACTTCTGAAAAAAATGATTTTAACTTTCTTTGACAGTAGATTGCTGCTGCTGCTACTAAGTCGCTTCAGTCGTGTCTGACTCTGTGCGACCCCATAGACGGCAGCCCACCAGGCTCCCCCGTCCCTGGGATTCTCCAGGCAAGAACACTGGAGTGGGTTGCCATTGCCTTATCCAATGCAGAAAAGTGAAAGTGAAGTCGCTGAGTCTTGTCTGACTCTTAGTGACCCCATGGACTGCTGCCCATCAGGCTCCTCCATCCATGGGATTTTCCAGGCAAGAGTACTGGAGTGGGGTGCCATCGCCTTCTCCGGTGACAGTAGATTAGAAGAGCACAAAAGTGAAATTCACTCAGTCGTGTCCAACTCTTTGCGACCCCACGGACTATACAGTCCATGGAATTCTCCAGGCCAGAATCCTGAGTAGAAGAGCATAGCAGTCAGAAAATTTGAATATCCGCTGTTTCCAGCTTTGTGGAATTGAGAGCCTTATCCCTTCTGCCAGTTAGACTGATCTTTATATTCGTCTTTAACTGCTCCTCCTTCACTCATTGTAGTTAAGCTCCTTCTTCCCTGTAGTGTTTCCCACTGATAAATCCATTCCTTCTGCCAACCCCAGTGCAATCTCTGCCCTAACAGCAGCAACAACATAGAAACCTGTTCAATGACTTTTGGACTGATTTTCTTGTTTTACCTGTTTTCCAACACATG
Source organism: Bison bison bison (assembly GCF_000754665.1). Classification (NCBI taxonomy): domain Eukaryota; kingdom Metazoa; phylum Chordata; class Mammalia; order Artiodactyla; family Bovidae; genus Bison; species Bison bison. The sequence continues at coordinate 3,375,607 of NW_011494661.1, read as the reverse complement.
CAGGAGTTAGGAATACAATTTAATGTCTCTACTAAAAATCTTCTAGTGCCTCCCCATTGCCTGTGGAATTAGATTCACACTTTTAGCCTAGCGTTCAAATTCTCCAAAAACCTGGCCACATCTCATCTTTCCGACTTCTTTTCCTCTCTGTACCCAACACCCCCGACAACTTCAACCAAATCAGTCAATTCATGTACCCTGAACATGCTTTTACTAAGGCAATCCTATTTTGTCCACTTTTTCACTTGACAGAACCTACTAGTCTGATTCTGCATTACACATTTTCCCACGCTAGAACAGGCATCCCAAGAAAGATAGCTTCTTAATCTAACTTGCCCTTGAGCAGAAACTCGGGTAGTCCCCATCACTTCATCTCCATGACTCTGGTTTCGAGGGAATTTCTGAATCCTTTACACCACGAAATTATAAGCCCAGCTCAGCTCCAGCCCTCTGTCTGCTTCATCAGGACCCCTCCCACCAAGTTGAAAGTGAAAGTTCCTCAGCCGTGTCCGACTCTTTGTGACCCCATGGACTATACAGTCCATGAAATTCTCCAGGCCAGAATACTGAGGTGGGTAGCCGTTCTCTTCTCCAGGGGATCTTCCCAACCCAGGGATCAAACCCAGGACTCCTACATTGCAGGCGGATTCTTTACCGGTTGAGCCACCAGGGAAGCCCTCCCACCAGGTTATATCACAGAATCTGAAGTGGGGAGTGGGGCAGAAGCCCTTGTCTACCCTGCTGTTGCTAAGTCACTTCAGTCGTGTCCAGCTCTGTGTGACCCCATAGACGGCAGCCCACCAGGCTCCCCCATCCCTGGGATTCTCCAGGCAAGAACACTGGAGTGGGTTGCCGTTTCCTTCTCCAATGCAAGAAAGTGAAAAGTGAAAGTGAAGTCACTCAGTCGTGTCCGACCCTCAGCGACCCCATGGACTGCAGCCTTCCAGGCTTCTCCGTCCATGGTATTTTCCAGGCAAGAGTACTGGAGTGGGGTGCCATTGCCTTCTCCATTGTCTACCCTAGTGTGTTCCTTAAGTACAAGGTGTTCCTCTAGCCTGCCCTCCTCTCCATTTTCCTTTCAACGTAGTCTCCAGGCCCCAGGAGGGTGAGCACCCCTCTTTTGTCTGCCTAGGACCGACCGACCTTACGACCTTATGTAAAACTCTTTAAGTTGGCCGTACCTCCTGAGCTTTGCTACACTGAAGGAGGAGATATTTATTTACAAAATTCATTGTCTATGTGGTGGGTTGACTACATAAGTGGACCCAACAAATGGGCTCCCTAAATTCACACCCTTTGCCCTGTATCTACGTTGTCCCCTCCAGCTTTGGGCTTGGTCCTGTGACTCACTTTGGCCCTTGAGACAGTAGCAAACTTGGCATAAGCAGAGGCTTAAAAAAGCATTTGTGCATTTTCACTTTCTCTCTTCCTCTCTTCATCATGAGGACACATGTGGGCTAGACCACTAGAGGAACAGAACTGAATCAACCCAATTGTTCTAAGGTCTCAGACATATGAGTGAACCAAGACCAACTAGCCAGCTTGTAAAAACACATGGGTGGGTCATGCTGAGCCCAGATCAGATCAGTAGAATTGCTCAGTTAACTATGTGTTCGTGAGAAATAATAAATGATTTTTGTTTTAAGTTGCTAAGTTTGAGTGTGGTATATTGCACAGCAAAGGCTAACTGATACTATGCAGTGTTGTCTTGCTATAAAATCCTATTCACTTTTTTTCCTCTCTTCTGATATATATTAGATACACAAATCTGGGTTAGTCTTAATTCTTGGCCTGTCCCATATACCACATTAATTAGTATATGTAGCATGCAAGCTCAGTTGTGTCTCACTCTTTGCAGCCCCGTGGACTGGAGCCCGCCAGACTCCTCTGTCCATGGGATTTCCCAGGCAAGAGTACTAGAGTGGGTTGCCATTTCGTTCTTCAGGAGATCTTCCCAACCCAGGGATCAAACCCCTATCTCCTGTGTCTCCTGCATTAGCAGGTGGATTCTTTACCCCTGTGCCACCTGAGAAGCCCTTATATTTAATTATATGTATGCTATTTCCTGAATATGCTGATCTATACACATAATTTATCCATTTTATCCAAATAGACCTTTGTGTGATTTCCAGATTTGTCCGATTTGAGACAGTGCTTATTATATCTCCTGTTGCACATATGTAGTTTCTCTTGAATGTGTACCTAAGAGTGAAATTGCTGAATTGATGAGAATACACAGGTTATCTTTACAAGACAATACTACAAGCTTTACCAGTAGTTGTACCAGCATATATCTTCTCCAGCTATATGTGAGCTCCTTTTCTTTTTTCTGGCTTTTTTACTTACAGTTACATTTTTGTCTTAAATCTATAGCTTTTTTGTTGTCTCCTGAGGCAGGGATCCTTAGAACAATTGGTTCATCATGTTGCCCACAGGATTTAAATGCTGATAATTGGTTGATTTTATGTACTTTCAAATGAAGATCGAATGCAAAATTCCTTCATATTCCTCATCTTTTCACTTCAGTCTCCCAAATTTGTGTTCCAGGTACACTGAACATTCTCTGTTACAGAATAATAGTCATCCACAATTTTGTTTGTCCCTCCAGCTGAAATTAACTCCTTGTAGAATGGAGTTTATTATTTACCATTGCTTAACCAGCCAGTGAATACATGCTTGGTTTCATCAAATCAGTCATTCAGTACAGATTTATTGATTACCATGTGCCAAACTTTTTGAATGAAAGAATGAATAAAAGGGTTAAATTTGCTATAAAATTATTGATGCTTAAAAAGAGATATTAACCAGCACTGAAAGATACATTAGATATAGTAGAAGTAATTACTTCTCCCACTGAAATAGAGTAGCTATTAAACTAATTGCATAGGCTAGAAAATAAAACTGTAAAATGGAAAACTACTGAAGCTGGTAAAATACAGTCATATATACAGAATGTAATGGACTACCAGGTATCAATTGCTTCTTCCATGACTTTACAACCTAATTAAAAGTATATCGTAAATAAGTGGTTCGCAGAATCCCTTTAACTGGTGGTTTGCAACTGCTTCCAAAACCCTTATATCATAATTCAAAACAGTTTTAAAAATAAGCTCTTTTATTATTACTCTTTTTCGAAGGTATTGCCCAAATTGGGCAAGTGTAGTTTTCATTGGTCAGTCCTGTCAGTGAAAGAATGGGGATATAATGATTACTTGAGAACAGTGTGTTGACTGAACAATATTGTCTGTGTAGGCACTAATTGTGAGGACTGTGTGTTTATGAGTATTTAGTAAACTAAACAAACATGGCATTTTTAAGAAGAATGAGAATGGCTCAACCCCTCTTATGAAATGTGAAAATCTATAACAGGAAAATTGATCAAATCTGAGTGATCAAATTTCTAGACTGATGCAGCCTGTGATGACCAAGGCAAAACAAAATCACTGAAATGAATAAGGATTGGAAATGAGTAAAACTGCTATTTTAAAAAATCGGAAAGTCATGTTACAGTTGCAAATACTAGGGCAGAGAACGTGGATAGCTTATCAGGCCCCACCTTGCCTCTTTTTGCATTGGACGCAAATATACCTTTTTATTCAAAGGAAAACATGCTTGCTTGTGTTTAGTCTTTTGCCTTGACCTTAAGCAAGACACTCAGACGGTAAAGCGTTTACCCACAATGCGGGAGACCCTGGTTCGATCCCTGGGTCGGGAAGATCCCCTGGAGAAGGAAATGGCAACCCACTCCAGTACTCTTGCCTATAAAATTCCATGGATGGAGGAGCCTGGTGGGCTACAGTCCATGGTGTCGCAAAGAGTTGGACACGACTGAGCGACTTCACTTCACTAAGCAAGACACTGTTATAGACATTTGACGGGACATTTAACAACACTTGTCCTTAGTTACAGACAGCCGTATGTTATTCACTTAGAGGTGTAACCGTTACATTTACTAAGCATATCTGAGAGAGTGACGGTGTGAGGTGTGTTTATAGTGAAATGTATGAATAATTGATGAAACATTTTGAGGCAGAATGGAAGCTTCTAAAGGACCATGTAATGCCGTAGCAGTACTGCTTTGTTGGAGTGGCTGGAGTGTGCAGTCTGGCTCTCGCCCCATCACAGAGTACTCTTGCTGTAAATTTGTTAACCTCCTTGTGCCTCAGTTCTCCACTTGTAAAGTGGAATAGCAATCGCCTATTTCACAGGGTTGCTGCAAGGGTTACATGAGTTAATATCGGTAAAGTGCCAGGCACACAACTGACATTCAGTACATTTTAGCTGTTATCATAAACAGTTAATTCACACTCATTTGCAGTTAAATGCCATGGTTTTTTTCTTACTGAATGAAAGGTTCTTTAAATTTTATAGTGCTTTACCATTTTCAAAAGTTTCACACACATGTGAATACCGTGTTTTAATTTTATGTAACTAGTATTACATAATATAAAATTTTATGTAACTATTTTCCTATTACTGTAATAGTACATATTTAACTTTGAATTAGAAGAGAATCAAGGACATAGAAGTTACCTCATAAAACCACTTTTTAAAAAATCTTGGGTATAAACAAACTATACTTCAATAACTTTTTTTTTTAAAACAGTAAAGGAACTGGGTAGAGAAAAAAATCTTAGGTATTTAAAAGTTAAAAATAAAAGTGTTTATTCTCTGAACCCACCAGCCATATCAATAATTTTGTGCATGTATCTTTGTTATATTACAATTTACAGTCATTTTCCATGTCTCTTATTCCACCACTAATATTTTCTGCCAGCATCAATCACTCTGTGTATTTAATGTTCTGATTGTTAGAGTCATATCATGAATAAATGGGTTAAAAATTATTTCTTAATTACAAGTATCCCTATACTTGGATTCCGACAAAATCAATTGGTTGTAATAAGTTATGTAAAATGAAAAATTGAACTTTGTAAGACAGAGCACAAATTGCATTAATGATTGATGGGTAATGAGTGAAATGAAAAATTATTAGGCAAGGAGGAGAAAGTGTTTACCCTGCTACCAAATATTCAGTGAATGGATTATAGCTGAGATCTTGCCTTTAATGTTTCTTATGGTAATTGTCAGGAAGAGGTATGAAGGATCATGGGACCTTAATAATATGCCTTGCCATTTTAATTGCCAAGAGAAGCAAGATAATCTTAATTGCCAGGAGATGCATTACTAATTAAAGTGTCATTCTACATTCATTCTGAAATAATTACTTTGAGTATTTATAAGAGCTGAGATATAAATTTAGTTCCAAATTCAAGAGCATACCCACAGCAGACTTTGTTAGAGTGATCTGTGGTTAGGAAAGGTTAACAATCATAAAATTTGAAATGTTTCTTTAATTTGCCACAAGTTCATTTTTTATTGGATTGATTATTGAACTTTAACACAGTTTCTAATATTTTAAAGCTTAGCATGTTTTAGAAATTAGTATAATGCTAAGTTGAGCTCCTAAATTGCTTTCAGATTTCTTGATGTTTGTTTCGGCATTTATCGCCTTTTGGGGAAAATCTTCAGTAAATAGTGATGTCAGTATTATATAAATTACATGATCTGTTAATACTCCATTCAGTTCAGTTCAGTCGCTTAGTCATGTCTGACTCTTTGCGACCCCATGGACTGCAGCACGCCAGGCCTCCCTGTTCCATCACCAACTCCCGGAGTTCACTCAAAATCATTTCCATTGAGTCGGTGATGTCATCCAACCATTTCATCCTCTGTCATCCCCTTCTCCTCCTGCCTTCAGTCTTTCCCAGCATCAGGGTCTTTTCCAATGAGTCAGTTCTTCGCATCAGGTGGCCAAAGTATCAACTTATAAATGTCATGTTCAGTGGACTCTTAAAATTCTAGATTACATCTAAAAATTTTGTGGTTAAAATAAAATCACCTAAAAGAACATGTACTTGAGAAGAGTTTAAACAATTACTTATCTCTCTAGAATTTGAGGTGCAGAAATTTGCATTCTCATATTCCTCATTTCATTGCACACCATCAGCAGCTGTTTTACTTTCTAGCCCTTTTTTTCCTGGTGTCTTCTTCTATGCCTACCTGCATAGGTATCCATTCTGTATTGGATAGTGTACCTTTGATGTTAGGTAATTTTATAAAATACATTTAGTGTGTGTATGTGTTTTAAATTTATATATTTTGTGCTAAAGATATTCAACTTCTTATGTTTTCATTAAACATTAAGTATTTTAAGACCTAGACACATGATTATGTTTATATTCTCCTAGCTCACTGCTTCTTGATATTATGTACATTCCACACTATTTATTACATTTTACTTCTGCAGTTCTCTTATGATGACCACCCAACACTGTCTCCAATCCATCTCCATACACAGTACCCCACTGATTGTCCTGGTTCATGTTCGCTAGTAGGCCTGTGTCAGAATTTCTCCACCATACATAATGAAGAATCAGACATACACATACTTAATTTCGTTAAGTATTCCAGGATTGCTTTCTAGATTATTTGTCTCTGTTTACAATTCTACTTGCCCTTATGCTTATCCAGTAAACTTACCTTTCAGATTTTTGCTTTTTCTGATTAATGGGTGGGGGTGTTTCATTTGATTAATAAGTCTGAGTACCTTTTCCCACACATTTTTGCTAGTTAGGCTCCTGCTTTTGTGATTCATATGTTCATCTCCTTTGCCAAATTGAACTTCTAACTTGCTTTCAGATTTCTGGAGTATTCACGTGTTTTCTTTATTTTTGTTTCAGCATTTATCACAATTTGAGTACCACTGTGGCTTTTGAGCACTTAAAAAATGCAACCAGTGGAATTGAAGAACAAACATTTTTATTCCATATAATTTTTATCAATTTAAGTAGCCACATTTATCTTCTGGAGATAACTTGTAGATAATCTTCTGGTGGTTTTTGCTATTCCACATATCATCTCCATCTCTTTTACCTGCTGAATAACCTTGTTGAACAGAAGTGCCTGATATTTAAATCCATCCATTTTCTTCCTATATTTGTGCTTTGTGTGTGTACATGTGTGTTAGTCGCTCAGTCATGTCCAAATCTTTGTGACCCCGTGGACTGTAGCCCACCAGGCTCCTCTGTCCATGGAATTCTCCAGGCAAGAATACTAGAGTGGGTTGCCATGCCCTCTTCCAGGGGATCTTCCCAACTCAGGGATCAAACCTGGGTCTCTGGCATGGCAGATAGATTCTTTACCATCTGAGCCACCGGGGAAGTCCGTATCTGTGCTTTAGAGTCATTTAAAAGGTATCCTTTACCCCTAAATCATAGAAATAATCTCCTTTGTTTTCTTCTTTTAAACTTACAGTTTGTTTTTTTTTTCTATAGGTGATTATGTCATCTGCAAATAATGGCAGTTTTTCCTCTTAATTTGCTCTTTGCTCTCTCCTTTTCTTGTCTTATATAATGGCCTTAGGCCTTGAATGCTGTTATTTAATGACAGGCTTGCCTTTTCTCAGTGTTAGAAGAACTAAATCTGTATTAACATTCTCCAGAGAAAAAGAACCAGTAGGAGATTTGTCATAAGAAGTTGGCTCATGTGATTATGGAAACTAGAAATTCCAAAGTCTGCAGAATCACTGTCCCAAAGGCTAGAAATTGCTGTATAACCAGAAAGAGCCAATGTCCCAGTCTGAAAGTGTTCCAGTTTGAAGGCTGTCAGACAGAATTCTCTCTTACTCAGAGGAGGGTTAGCCTTTTGTTCTAACCAGGTCTTCAACTAACTAGATGAAGCCCACCCACATTAGGGAAGGCAGTCTAGTCAGTGGGCTGATTTAAATGTTACTCTTATCCAAAAATATCCTCACAGAAACACCTAAAATAATGTTTGACCAAATATCTAGGCACCCCATAGCCCAAAGTGTGAAACATGAAACAAAACATGAAATGATTAAGCCAAACAGAAGTGTGGCATGATTAAGCATAAGGTCATGAAGAGTGAAATAGTCAGGATTAGTGGAATCAAGGTAGCATGCCCTACAGAAAGAAATTCAGAATCGTTTTTTTGTGATGCTGAGCTCTCAGAGTTCATCTACAGGCCTGATTTGGCTCTGCTGCTGCTGCTAAGTCGCTTCAGTCGTGTCCAACTCTGTGCGACCCCAGAGACGACAGCCCACCAGGCTCCCCCGTCCCTGGGATTCTCCAGGCAAGAACACTGGAGTGGGTTGCCATTTCCTTCTCCACCGATTTGGCTCATCAGGCCACAATTGTTGAGTCTTGGTTACAGAAATGATCCCTCCCCATTCTTAACTGTTGAGGCTTTGCTGGTTGCCGCATACTCAGAAATAGCATTTGTTTATTTTCTTAATGAGTTAGGGACCTTACACAGTCACATATTTTGAAACTGATTTTAAGAGAATGAAGGGAATTAAAAATTAATGCCCTTTCCTTTTTTAAAACCTCCTCCATATAGTCTTTTAAAACAATGAAGTCTCCATTGAAGTACACTGCTATTATTCTGCCATCTAATCAGATATCTTTTTCTTTGTCTCCTCTGATTATCTGACATAAAAGTTTTAGAGGTATATAGCCTTGCTAGTTCTTGAATAACCAATTTGCAAATTCTCAATATTAGGGGTCTTGATTTAGGACATAATTCAGCATCAGCCTGGTATTTATACATCCTTGCAGGATTGTGTCAGTCTATGAGCTTGGCATGGTGAATATCTTAATAAGTAAATTTTAAGCCTATGTCTTTGTTGTAAATTATATTAAAAAAGCAAATCGTTTAGCCAAGTGAATCTATTTGGCCCCTCTGTGTGGTTACTTTGCTAAAATAAGTTTAGATAGCATGTTGAGAGGGCTTTGTTGAAATAGGCTTTCCATATTAACAGCTTTGAATATTCTTAGTTCAAGAAATTTACCTTAGTACAAAAGCAAATTGTTTTGATTGTTGAAAATGTAATATGAGGAAACAAAATTGCTCATGTTAAAGTGCTCTAGAGTTTAGATAAAAATCAAAAGCATCCTTTTTAAAGAATTCAGGTACGATAAAGAGAATTTAGATCACCAAATATTCACACTCCTAAATCAGTGGCAAATTAGATAACACACAGGGCTGGAGATGTGAATATTATATAATGAAGATAATAAAGGAGTTGAATGTGATGTGCCTTGGGTGCATGTTAGTAGCTAATTCCAGTATGAATGGTCTGCAATCATTTGCTGGTTGAGATGCATGTGTTCAGCTAAATGGAAGTCTTGGGTGCTCTCTCATACACCCCATTATTTGTAATTGAACACCTGATTTCTATCATGCAACAAATTAACATCTGCACTGGATCTGTCTTTTATGCATATGGATACACTGATTAGAATTTTGCAGATAGTCAGATACTTGAAAACAAAAAGACAACGTTGTGAAACACTTCCAGCCATAATTTTTGATTACATATTGAGAATCGTTTAATTATCTTACTCCATTTAATTAGCCCTTCTACTTAGGTCAATTGCTTTTTTTATTAACATGACATGTTAGCAATTTGTTAATTGGCATGAAATAACATGAGACTTTAGGTGTATTTTGTATGAGAAATACATGTATTTAAGGAAGCCAGGGGAAATGCGAAGAGGTAAATGTGTGCGTTAGCCCCCTTGGAGCATGTGCCAATGTGAGCATCATGCCACCAAACCTGTATTCATCCTTCTTTGGATTTCTATCCTTCTATTTTTAGGCAGAATGAATTTACATGAGCAGTTTATAAAAATATGAGACTGTGGATATACATTTGAAATAGAAGGTGCTTTTCTGAAATCAAGAGAATGATGAAAAGTGAAGAGACAGAGTTACACACGTATATAAATACATGCTAATAACTGAGAGGGAGATAGGCAGAAAGATACATGCATGTAAGAAAATTATTAAGATTTCGTATCAATCCTTTAAGCCAGCACACCCCAGCCTTTTTGGCACCAGGGACCGGTTTTCATGGAAGACAGTTATTCCTCAGGCCAGGGTCAGGGGAGTGGTTTCAGGATGATACAAGCACATTCCAGTTACTGTGCGTTTTATTATTATTGTATCAGCTCCACCTCAGATTATCAGTCGTTAGATTCCGGAGGATGGGGACCCCTGCTTTAAGCCACAAGTAACTTTAACCTATCAGCAGTATCCTTTTCATGGCATTGACTAAGGCCTCTTTATTTATTGGTTTCATATGTGCCCACTGAAGTAAAAAAAAATACAATCCTGTTGATTTTTTTTTTAATCCTGTTGATTTTTAAATGAATTATAGTGCTACAAATTTCTATGGAGTGTCTGTAAAGATACTATCAATTATAGACTGTATTTTCTTCCAAAGAATTTCTCCAGGATGTGCTATGCATAGCCATGTTGGGGGGGCAGGTTGGTTAGCCAGAGCCCCTTTAACCACCTAGCATTATATTCAATCATTTAAATACATGTATTTTCTTTTTAAAGCTTAAGTGAATGCTTATTGCCTTCCGTCACAAGTTCGAGGAGCTATATGATGATGAGAATGGACAGCAGAGAATAATGCTGGTATTTCTGTTATTTCTCTACTTTCTACTTGATTCTAAATAGGTTTTTGTGGTTACTTCCTGCCAGCATAGAATTTAAGAACTAAGAGATTTGGGGATTACTTGACCAATATTAGCATTTTATAAATGAAACACTGAAAGCATGAGTGGTAAGCCTTTTTAAAGTGCATGTGGGTATTCATTCCATTAACCCATACTGAGTATATCCTAGGAAAAGCATTAGGTTGGGCCTTCTGGAAAATATAAAGATAAATTCAGGTAATGCCCTCCCTGGTGACTTGGACAATAAAGAATCTGCCTGCAATGCAGGAGACCTGGATTTGATCCGTGGGTTGGGAAGATGCTCTGGATGAGGGCATGGCAACCTATTCCAGTATTCTTGCCTGTGGATTGAGGAGCCTGGTGGGCTACAGTCCATGGGGTGTAAAGAGAGTCAGACATGACTGAGCAACTTAACACACACAGCACAATTCCTTCCCAGTGAAGAATTGTTTTCCTTTCCTATTAGTAACATTTTTATCCACTTGGGGGCACTGTGATCCAATTTAAGAGGAAAAGGGGAAAATGTTATTTTGTTAGGTTTATTTCAGTTAGAAAACGTGTTCCTAGTGCTACTGTAAGGAAACCGCAACTCATTATATACTTTTAGGTAAAGAACCTTTTTAAATCTACAACTGGAGGTGGCTGCAGTTTTTGTTCAAGTTTCAGAATAGGTGTGGATTAACCGGTGGTTAATGCGTGTTGTCTGTATGAGAACCGTCAGCCTCACCTGAGAACTTGTAGAAACAGATTTTCAGGCCAACTGCGCTAAGTCAGAAACTTGGAGCATGGGGCCCAGCCGTGTGTGTTGTCACAAGCTCTCTATGCTGATTTTGTTGCTTGCTAATAACATTCAAGAAGCATTGAATTAAAGTAAGTGATTTTTTGTATACTTTAAAATTTTCTGTTAAAAATTGTTATGTTGAAAATTAACTTATCAGATATGTTTGAAATGTTGTGCAAATGTGTTTCTTAGGAAAGTATTCTCTCCTATAACAATAAATAATTCTAAAGAATTAAATTTATTTTTTATTCGTGATTATACAGCTGGATCCATATGAATCAGGACAGTTAGTAGATTAGCCACTTTCATCCGCCCCAAAAAAAGAAACCGATTTTAATCAATCATTTTATATTATGCAGATAAATAGGGCAATTAATGGGATTTCTCAAATTTAACTCCCAGGTCATTTGACATGACCTAGATTTTAACATAAAACTGCTAATAGTATTTCTTTACATCTTTATAGCATCTTTGTCTTTATTATAAGAGCTATTATATCTCTTGGGTTTGGTTGGGTCATTTGATCCTCAACCGTTTCAGGCAATCAAGAAGCCAGTCATTAGCTCCGTTAATAGTTAGAAAGAACTGAGGCTCGAGACCAGTTTCAGAATTCTTATCTAAGTGTTATATTAGTGTAGGGACACTATGCTAGTTCTGTTTGTAAAAGCTAATTTTGTTCTTCTGTCTCGGAGAGTTAGTGAAAACTGCCTGGAGAGAACACCTCTGCCCTTAAAAGAACAACTCCAACCCTCCAGTGGTTTAGGAAGGAAGGAGAACCTTCTGGAGATATGGTGACTGGACTGTGAGGTCAGAACCAAGTTTTCCCCTCCTGAAGGGATTCCGTTACATCTTCCCTCCATGCTGCGCCAGACCTCAGACATGCCCTGCCTGCATCTCATTCTCTTTCTCTTCTATAATAGGCTTTTCTTCCTAATTTCTCTTTGGTCAGCTGTAATCACAGAAAATACAAGAAAGTACCCGTAAAGCTTGCTATGATTCTGTGGATTCTGACCTGTTTATCTGCTGTCCTGGGATACCAGGGGATCTCTCCAGAAAGCTGGTTTGAGTTAGATGGCGTCTCATCATGGTCTCTGGCTCATCTGCCCTTAGTCTTTTCTCCAAATCAAAGTAATATATGTAAAATACAAAGCCTGCCGTTCATACGCAGTTCAGCAACTCGGACAGAATGGACTTCATCCCGTGTACAAGGACTGGCCTTGAGATTACTCTTTGGGGCTCAAAACCACCTTCTCCATGAAAGGTTAAACCTTGAGTGAAGAGAAGCGTTTCATGTATATAGAAGCAGGGGCCTGCTCTCTCACAATTCACTACAACTGTGAAGTGAATCTTGTAACAAAGTCAGAAAGTATATTCAGTGAGTGTTGCTAATTGAAACTTAAAGGTGGTGCTTAATATATAGTTTCTATAGTACTGAAAGAATCAGAAGTTGGTTATAAACTGTGTGTTTCCTGTAGTTCGTAGCAATAACTCTACCTACCTAATAGGATCATTAATGAGTATTAAAGTAATATATGTAAAATGCAAAGCATGGTGACTGGAATTCAGTAAATCCCCTAAAATAAAATATAACCTGCTATAAACAAAGCAATCATAAAATGCAGTGGGAGTAGTTACTTGATTCAAAGGATCTCAGTGGAGGATGTGGGCTACGACAGGATATGTTCTGATGTACTATTATAATCTGTTATCTTACTTACTTTTTTCTGGTTTTGGTTTTGACTTTTTTTAATTTCAGGTTGATTGAAAAGGTTAACCTGAATGCTAGCAAAATTAACTTATTTAAACATTTTAAAATTTCAGACTTTATTAAATCGCCTTAATGTTTACTCCTTGGAAGGAAAGTTATGACCAACCTATATAGCATATTCAAAAGCAGAGACATTACTTTGCCAACAAAGGTCCATCTAATCAAGGCTATGGTTTTCCCTGTGGTCATGTATGGATGTGAGAGTTGGACTGTGAAGAAAGCTGAGCGCTGAGAAATTGATGCTTTTGAACTGTGGTGTTGGAGAAGACTCTTGAGAGTCCCTTGGACTGCAGGGAGATCCAAGCAGTTCATTCTGAATGAGATCAGCCCTGGAATTTCTTTGGAAGGAATGATGCTGAAGCTGAAACTCCAGTACTTTGGCCACCTCATGCGAAGAGTTGACTCATTGGAAAAGGCTCTGATGCTGGGAGGGATTGCGGGCAGGAGGAGAAGGGGACAACAGAGGCTG
>NW_011494661.1:3354523-3361939 GCF_000754665.1 Bison bison bison | reverse complement strand
GAGTTGACTCATTGGAAAAGGCTCTGATGCTGGGAGGGATTGCGGGCAGGAGGAGAAGGGGACAACAGAGGATGAGATGGCTGGATGGCATCACTGACTCGATGGATGTGAGTCTGAGTGAACTCTGGGAGTTGGTGATGGACAGGGAGGCCTGGCGTGCTGTGATTCATGGGGTCGCAAAGAGTCAGACACAACTGAGCGACTGATCTGATCTGAATGTTTACTAGAATTCTGTATTTCTCTTTAGAGTTTCATAAATACATTTAAATTTTATTTGATGATCAAGAATCATGTATTTACCGTGGTCATCTATCTGAGACTCTCTGAGTTATAGGAACTCCCATGGTAGTTCATGTTCACTTTTCATTGTATTTTCTACCTTTTGTTAATGTTTATGGTGAACATATCTTCTGTCCTAAAATGCACAAAAATATTAAATTAGTTATTCCTAAGGAGTACCACGGAGAAGGCAATGGCACCCCACTCCAGTACTCTTGCCTGGAAAATCCCATGGATGGAGGAGCCTGGTGGGCTGCAGACCATGGGGTTGCGAAGAGTCGGACATGACTGAGTGACTTCACTTTCAATTTTCCCTTTCATGCATTGGAGAAGGAAATGGCAACCCACTCCAGTGTTCTTGCCTGGAGAATCCCAGGGACAGGGGAGCCTGGTGGGCTGCCATCTATGGGGTCGCACAGAGTCCAACACGACTGAAGCGACTTAGCAGCAGCAGCAGCAGCAGCAAGGAGTACCAACTCCAGCATATGTCTTCAGTCTGTGCAGTGAGGGGCTATTTTTTGTCTGTTTCCTTTAATTAGAGGGAGAGAAAAGGGCTTCTCATAAATCAAGAATTATTTGGATTCTAATCTTTTATAGTTACAGAGTAATTTATGTTAGCATCCCACTAAAACGCAGATATATATACGCCTGTAACTGAATCATATCCCACATCCAGAGATGTAATTATGAAACAGACCTTCAAACAAGATTCTCATTTCTTTTACTAGGAAAAAAAAATAGCCTGCCTTCTTAATTGAAAATGAACAGCTCTTAAATTCTTCTGCTTTAGGTGGTGCCATCATACAGAGAATAGAGGAAAAAGCTATTTAGAGATCATGGTCTTCTGTGTAGTGATTTTTTTTTACACTCCATTTCATTATGATTGTGGTTATGTATTAAGAAAAAACCCAGAGATACCTTTAGAATGGTTTCAATTCTTTAAAATAATTTTGACATTCTACAAATTCATTTGTCAATTCTAGTCTTTATTCCGTAGCTGTATGGCTCAATGGGAGAGAACTTCTGCTTATATTCATTTAAAATTAGATGTTTGTATACTTTGTAAATAAATAGTAAAAGGGTTATATAATCTCTTTTCTCCATCTGTGTTTCTCTCTCCCACATCTACTTTTGCCTGTGGACGAATAGCTGTCAAAATAAGATGGGAATATCGAATTACTTGAACTAATGTATGTTTGTGTTATTGTGCGGGGGAAAAGTACTGATTTCCTGTACTGACACGTGCAAGAAAGAAAAGGACCAGATTTTGTCCCAGTGTTGCATTTTAGAGGCAACTACTTCACAAAGCACCTTTGGAAACGGTGTTCAAGTTGTCATTTGACAAAAATAGTAATATAGTTCTCCAGTAGATGGCGCAAGCATCCCCCCAGAAAAGAACTATTTTTATCTGTTGAATAGAAAACTTGATAATAAAGGTAGTGTTATTTAAGTAATATTAAGTAATCTTCAAGACATTTTTTTAATTGTAAGAAAATTTTATAAAGTGAAGTGGTAGTTCATTTTGGACATATCAAACTTGTCAAGACATTTTATCAAATTAACATAGAAAAACTGTAATGTTTAACACTATATGAATATCAAAGATGTCACTAAGGTCAGTTTGAACCAAAAATAGCTGAGACTTTCTTTTTTTTAATTTACTTATTTTAATTGGAGGCTAATTACTTTACAATATTGTATTGGTTTTGCCATACAACAACATGAATCCGCCACGGGTGTATACATGTTCCCCTGAGACTTTCAATTCTGACTATGTTTTGTAAATGTCAGAGGTGTGTTTTGTTTTTTTTTCTCCTACTGACTATCTCGATTTCATTTCTCTTTGTATCCTGCATTCACAGGCAAAAACATTGCCTATGAATAAGCAAGTAAAGAAATAAATGGAATTATTAGGCTTTAAGTTAAAGGAGAAGGAAAACCATTTTACAAGAGTAGCCCAATGAATCCCAACCTGATTGTACATGGCCCTCTTATTACTGTTGCCTTTCTTTTGTTATTCATGCTCCTCCAAATAGATGCAAGTGTGAAACTGAACATCAAAGTGTACTTTTTCACAGTAGTCCAGGGTTTTTTAGTAGGTGGATAAGTGGCAATTTCTTAATAACCTAAGGAATTAAGTAGCTGGGAAACATAATACATGTACTCTATAGAAATATTGCTTTTATCTCACAAATAAGAGCTAGGCGTTTTGTCATAACTTGTGTGATATCATAGTTATCCTTCACTGTAGGAAAATGTATACTTAAATTTTTGTGCCACTCTATAAGTTTTTTTCTTAAAGTGGGAAAAACTGAAAAATTCATAGCCACTTTCCCAAAGCTTTCCAAAGAGTCCTTTAAAAAGTTAAATTGAAATATTTTCCAGTTTATACTACTCCTATAATAAGATGATGCCTTGATTTCCACTGTGCTTTGTAATTTCAAAAGCCCCTTTGCATACATCATTTAACTAAGTATTTGTAATGACACCACCTGTTTTCATCAGGGCAAATATTGCATTTCTGTTTTACAGGTGAAAAAATTGTGAAGGGCACACCAGACGTGTAACAGTTAAAAGTTAAGGAGACTTAAGAGACTCATTCATTTTCCCACTCACACCGTCTTTCTCTGGTGTCCTTCTGTCTCATTATTTTAATTCTTTCATCTCTATTTTATAAAAGCTCTTATTCTGTACCCATATTATTTCCTTCCCAGCAAGGAATATCCATAACAGTAAAACTCCTGGCTTCTCTCTACCCCCCTTTTTTTTTGATATATCTAATTAACTAGTTTGAGAGCAGAGCCTGGGCGTGCATAGGTCAGCTCTTTCCATTTGGATCTGTCAGGGGCAGGATCTCCACGTGGACACGTTAGGCCTGACCAGCACTGCCTGTGACAGAGTGGGGAAAGTATGTCTGATATAATACCGAACCTCATAAGGGAGCCCACTCTTACAGAAATAAGCCAGGTTCTTCAGTATTTATCAGTGAGAAGTGCTCTTTTAGCCTTTTCTTAACAGCTGTTTTTGTCTGTAGCCAGTTTGTTCAAAACTCAGGCAGAGGAAAGAGCTACTGAATTACTGAGACTTCTCAAGACCCCACCCATGTTTATGTATCAGAAAGTTAAAATCTGTGTATATTAGTGGTAGTTAGAAATCTGGTGATATTTTGAGATCTTTGGATGGAATATATTTTATTGAGTTTGACTAAAAGGTTCCTGTGATACTGTGGCCTAGAAGCCGTTTTCAGCCGGAAGCCCTAGGAGTCCCTTTCAGGAATGATGGGCTTTTTGGACAAGCTGGGACTCTTGCACCTTTGTGCCTGCTTCTCCAGCAGCCACTCCACTTTCCTTTATGTCTGAGCTCCTATGTTAAGTTAAATATCAGGATGAAATCCTGCTGCTAAAATGCTGAGTACTCTTGATTAAATAAATATAAAACCACCCACTTCCTGGAAGATCCAGAGTCTACCTAAGACTTTTTCTTTTACCTCAGTATATATTATATAAATTTTTGCTGGAGATTTACTTTCTTTATTAGGTTCTTATCATCATTCCTAATGGCAAGACTAAAAGTAGCTGTTTAGTCATTTCAAAACCGTTAATGAAATATCTGCGGTATAAAGTCGTGGTGCTATGACAGGGTGGTGAGTGGTAACGGATGTGGTCCTTACCCTCACGGAGCTTCCCGTGTTGTACTGGAAATAGACTTTCGTCCACGGTGCCGTATGCTCTGGCAGAGCCGTGGAAGGAATGTCTCCATCTCACCTAATCTATGTAAGAAGGCATCTGACCTCATTAGGGATGTCAGGGAGAGCTTCTCCGAGAAAGTGATAGTTGAACTCTGAGGAATGAGAAGAAATTGGAAACCTGAGAGGCAAGAATGAAATGAATTTAAATTGCTGGAAATGGGTGACATTGTAAGATGTGTGGGACTGATGGGGTAAGTCAGCCAATGCACAGACAAGCAGAGCAGCAGTGACAAGTCAGAGTATTGGTGCAAAGGAGTAGGTGGTGTCCCCAGAAAAGCCAAGAAGAGTATGAGAGGATCTCAGCACAGGAGTGTTCCAGATGTGAGCGATCATGGAAATGTCTGCACCCACCTAATCAGACCAGAAGTCAAGAGCAGAGTATCAGAGAAAGATGAGCTAGAACAAGAGCAAAGCTGGATCCTCAGCTTAGAGTATTGGGTGACATCAGCCACGACCATGTAAGCTTCAGGGAACAGGGCAGGGACAGGATGCTGAGGCCAAAATACAAGGTTGAGCTGTCAGGACAGCGAAGGGATCTCACTGCTCAGTCCAAGTCTTGACCCAGAACTCACCTTAATGGCAGGTGAGACTGGTCACAAAACACAGAAGTGAAGCTCAAAGTGATACAGTTTAGGTAGAACAAGGCTGTGGGGGTATGTGAGTGTCAGGAGGCATTCAAATACCTTTGCAAATAGCTGACGTGAAGAAAAGTTACTTTAAAAATGGATATACACAGTATGTCTTCTAAATTTTTAGAGCCCTCCAAAAATGTCCTCATTAACTAAGACCGGAGAATAATGTTATAGAAGCAAAGACCTTTCAGGAATCAAATAGAACATGGTGATTATGACCCAAATTTTACAGAAAACTTTTTGTTTCCAAATACAAATGTTTATAGATTCTAAGACAATATTAGAAATGAAGAGGATATTTGTAATCATGATGAGGATATTGGACTTCCCTGGTGGCTCAGACAGTAAAGCGTCTGCCTGCAATACGGGACACCCGGGTTCGATCCCTGGGTCAGGAAGATCCCCTGGAGAAGGAAATGGCAACCCACTCCAGTACTCTTGCCTGGAAAATTCCATGGACTGAGGAGCCTTGTAGGCTACAGTCCATGGGGTCGCAAAGAGTTGGACACAATTGAGCGCTGATTAGGATATTAGTTAATTCCAAACAGAGTGCAAAAACTGAGTTATAAGATTGTAGTGTTTAAAGACACTTGTCATCTAGTCTAATTTCCCAAAGTGTGCACTGGAGAACATGACTCCTCCATGGTCTTCTATGAGAGTAATTTTGGAGACACTAGTTACACTGTTCTCCCTAGCCTGTCCCCACTCTTCAGCATCCCATCTCCCAAGTCTGTAACAGCCTTTTACTAGTCCTCACACACAGAGAAGTTAGCTTTGCTTAACTCAGTATTTCTCACATTTATTTGCTCGCCAAATCCATTCTTGTCTCCATGTACTACGTTCTATCCAGATGTCCCAAGACACACCCAGAGGAAAATACTGAATCCCATATTATCTTCTCAGTGATTTTCTTTTCAGAGTGTGTATGGTTTATAAAAATTGTCATTTTTATGTTTGTATCTCATTGAATTTATGCTGAATATGAAGTAGGTAGAACAGATATACCCACTTACAAGAGAGGATACTGAGAGCTACAGTATCCATGTTAACTCAGGATTATCCATATTGCATATAATGTTTAAAAGTGTTAAAGCGTTTTGCATTGCTTTAGGAGTATTTTGCCCCCAACGGAAAAGTATTTCCCCTAGTAAATAAGATGTAGTATGATACATGCATAAAAGCCTTTGCTAAAACTTTTTGTTTCATTATTACCAAACCATTTACATTTTCAGGGAGAGGAAAGTTGAATGAATTGTGTCACAAAAGTATCTAAGAGTACATAAGTAATTTATTTCATTTTCATCATTAAGTGCACCAGAAGTTTTTTGCTAAGTGGTGCAGAGTATCGTTCCCTTTGGAATGTGTTATAGCGTGACTCCTAGAGAGTCACATCCTGTATCCCTCCTCCAAGGAGATGGAGGCATAGGCTTGACTCTAAGCAAGTTTGCCTGATAGGAATAGATTACTCAGTACATTCTTGTAACATTGGTTTTCCTCTTACTCTCTTCTGAGACATTTTATAATCAGCTTGGTAAGTTCACTAGTTTTCTTCAGCTTTTAACAAGGCAGTCAAGTTTCCACACATGCAGAAAAGCATTGTAATTTGAAATACATTTAAATGGAGGAAAAGCATGAAACTATGCCTACAAAATATGCCCTCTATAGTAGAGTATATTAGAATAAGAGCCTAACATATTTGTATAACTTTTTAAATATCAGAATTGGTGAGATAACCATTAAAGCGTATGTATTGGGGCACTTTTTCTGCTAATTGAGATGTAAAAGAGTATTGATGGTCAGTTATCAAAAAAACAGGAAACACTGTCTCTATAAGAAAAGATTTCTCTGCACAGCTAGAATGATTTAGCTTGTACTTAGCTATTTAAAACTACTTTTTGTAGAACTGCTTGGGTAAATTTCCCCAGATCATTTTTGTTTCTAGGTGACAGTGCATTATCATTTATTTTAGAGCACCTCCTTTCAGAGTGGTCACTTGTAGATCTTGATGTCTTGTCTAAGGGCGGGATATGATTTAAGGTCTTCTCATCTTGGAAGTTTGCCTATATTCATTTTCCAGTTTGTACAGTGTTGGTGTAGATGGTAAAGAATCCTCCTGAGATGCAGGATACCCAGGTTCGATCCCTGAGTTGGGAAGATCCCTGGAGAAGGGAATGGCTACCCACTCCAGTATTCTTGCCTGGAGAATTCCACGGACAGAGGAGCCTGGTTGTCCTACAGTCCATGGAGTCGCAAAGAGTCAGACACAAATGAGCCAGTTTTTAAAGGATAGCTTTTATATCTTAGACTGTTAGACTTAATCTGATAATGCTGATATGAGCTCAGATTTAACTGAAATTAACAGGAGATGAGACTCCTCAGGGAGAAAGAGAGGAAGTTTTTATGTTACTGATTCTACAAAACGTGATACAGAAAATGAACTACATTTTACTCCTCGGCTATTACAAGTTTCCTGTTTACATAGCACACACATTTTAACTTCTTACTTAACAATAGGAGGTTTTTTTTTTTTTATCATTTATCATTTCTTTCAAAATGTTCTATGGTTTTGTTTGGTGATGATCCTTCCCTGGCCTCCTCACCTCTTTTTCTCCTTCCCAGAATTCAAGAAGTTTTATAAAAGCCAACTGGCAAGTATATACTTCTAGGTGTCTTAATGCCCAGGTCACGCTGTTGCTTTGAATCAGTTTCTTTTTCTCATGCTTAGCTGAAAACAAAACCAAAAAAAAAAAAAAAAAA
>NW_011494661.1:3351423-3354423 GCF_000754665.1 Bison bison bison | reverse complement strand
GACTTAATCTTGTGGGGTTAAATAAAGGAAAGAATGTAGTGAAAGAAGGAAGATTCCTTTTATTCTGGAGCAGAGTGGGAGCGGCAAGCAAAGACCGTGTGGGGAATGACTGAAAGTGCCTGAGGGCATTTGGTCCCTATTGGTTTTCACATCAGATGCAGTGGTGCCCATGGATAGCCTGTATTGTTGTCAGTTAAATGGGATCATGAGTGTCTGAAAGGTGTTTGAGAATGAACCGAAAATCATTTTCACAAGTGGATGATTACTTCTGCCACATGTTAACCGAACTCTATCAGAATGGCCCAGATTTTTGAGCCTGCATTAATTGCTCTTTCAACCTTGACTGAGGTTTCTCTTTAAGAAAGGCCTTTCCAGGACTAAACTACTCTATATATTGATTTTTTTTTTCTTTCTCTATTTTTCCTTGAAAAATGAAGGCTCATAGAAGAATAGGCTTTATCATTCCACATGTAGATTGATTGTTCCATTTCTTTGAATAAAAAGCTAGACTCATAAGTGATCTGCCCAAAGTAACAGTCTTTTTTTCCTTAAGTGCCAAATAATTCCCAGATTCTGTATACAATTATGTTTTTCAAATATTCATTAGTGATGATTTTTCATCATAAAGTAAAATCATGAACTCCCACAGCATGGACTCAGTGCAAATATATCGTCATATTCACTTTTGTATTAGAACTGTCTGCCACTGCTCTAATTGAAACTAAACTACAATATTTAGTAATACATCTGGAGAATTTGTGTGTTAAAGTGTTCTTTGAACAACTTTCTAGTTAGAAAGGTTTTATAAGGTGATTTTAAAATGTTTGGATAAATGAATTCTTGATTTCATTTTCCAATATTTTCTTTTAATATTCCATTTTCTTTTTCAAATATGGCATGGTTAGAGAATATTGACTATTTCTTTACTAGAATAATATAGGGTATATTGTAGTTCAGACATATTGTGTTATGTAGATAAGTTAAATCTAAATTTTTAAAACTAATCAGAAAATGAGCACTTGAAATTTCATCAACTTATATATATATATATATATTAACAGATGATATATAGCATTTGTAGAAATTAGCTTAATTTATTAGTAAAACTAGTTTCAGAGGTTTTCTGGCTTAAAGGAAGGCAAGTCATACAATGTTATATGGGAATCTGTTTTATTAAATACTCACAGGGGTACTGTGTAAAAAAACAAGCGTTTAAAATAATTTTATTTTTATACGCATTGCAATGTGAACATGTGATGAAATATGAATATCTATTTGAAAATTCAGCAGAAATAAACTTAATTATGTGGATTTTTGTTTTGCTTGAAGATGATTTTTACCAAACTTCATTTTACTCAACAAATATGTTGAGATCCTTTTATTGGTAATACATGCTGTTAAGAGTAATACATGCTGTTAATATCAACATATCTCTACAGAAAAGTTTTTATTCCTGTTGTCAGAGAATATTCTGATGGATCTCATTAAGACTCTGCTTTTCTTTATTCACAAATGAAAACTTTAAGGAACAACTGTGGTATGTGTCCCATCTGGCTTCTTAAGTTAACAGATAACGCTTTTAAGGATCACATTGAGACCATAGAGGTTGTATGATTTTTAATGTTAAATATTGAGATTCTCATATATAACTGTGCCATAATAGATGGAAAATGATGACCAGTTTGCCTTGTTGATAATACCTATGTTGACTTAAAGGTATGACTATACCAAAACGCTTTTTATTTTCTTTTTTCTTGACATTTTTCCCTAACAACATGGTTATCGTGGTACGTAATCTTCATGTCCATACCATATTTTAAGTATACAAGTAACAGACTTGAAGTTCGCTGTCTCTTAACTTTGACATTTGAGGACAGAGCATAGAATAGTTAGAAATTAAAAAAAAACATCATAGGTGAATGAAGCACTGATACGCATTTGGTTCATTTTGTGCCTTGTTTCCTAGCTGATTCCTATGTTTCTGGGAAGCAAATAGTATTTTTCATTAGAAATAGTCCTAGAAGAGGGATTAATACTTTAAGACTATTGCTGTATATATACTGATTTATAAAACCAAATATTTCAAGGCTTTATTCTTATATGTTAAATCCAAGCTTTGTGTCAGTGCCGCTAATTTCTTTGTAAACAGAGAAGATTTTAAAGTTAAGCAGGCAATTTTTTTGTTCAAAGGGAACAGCTTCTTAATACCTTACTTAGGTTGGCTTTATTGATGAAAGCAAACACTTTACAATAGTATCTGAGCAGTTATTTTTAACTAATCCAAAAATACTCTAGTTTACATGAGTATTCTGACACATTGGACTTATTTCAATGGAAAAAGTGTTATTTTTGGTATAAATTAGCATTGGAAATACTTGCTTTTCAAATATATTATACACAATAGAATATATCTCATCCTCATTTAGATAATAATCTTGAATCAAATTTAACTTTGATTAGGGAATTTTTTTCCCTAGCATCATACTCTAGTGCAGAATACTAGAGAATGCAGTGGGCCAAGAGGAGCAACTAGATGTGATAGAAAGAGTGCCTGATGAGCTATGGACAGAGGTTCATGACATTGTATAGGAGACAGGGATCAAGACCATCCCCAGGAAAAAGAAATGCAAAACAGCAAAATGGCTGTCTGGGGAGGCCTTACAAATAGCTATGAAAAGAAGAGAAGTGAAAAGCAAAGGAGAAAAGGAAAGATATAAGCATCTGAATGCAGAGTTCCAAAGAATAGCTAGGAGAGATAAGAAAGCCTTCCTCAGCGATCAATGCAAAGAAATAGAGGAAAGCAACAGAGTGGAAAGACTAGAGATCTCTTCAAGAAAATTAGAGATACCAAGGGAACATTTCATGCAAAGATGGGCTCAATAAAGGACAGAAATGGCATGAACCTAACAGAAGCAGAAGATATTAAGAAGAGGTGGCAAGAATACACAGAAGAACTATACAAAAAAGGTCTTCAGGACCCAGATAATCACAACGGTGTGC
>NW_011494661.1:3350330-3350816 GCF_000754665.1 Bison bison bison | reverse complement strand
CACCCTGCTTATTTAACTTCTATGCAGAGTACATCATGAGAAACTCTGGGCTGGAAGAAGCACAAGCTGCAATCAAGATTGCCGGGAGAAATATCAATAGCCTCAGATATGCAGTTGACACCACTCTGATGGCAGAAAGTGAAGAGGAACTAAAAAGCCTCTCGATCACAGTGAAAGAGGAGAGTGAAAAAGTTGGCTTAAACCTCAACATTCAGAAAACTAAGATCATGGCATCTGGCCCCATCACTTCATGGGAAATAGATGGGGAAACAGTGTCAGACTTTATTTTTCTGAGCTCCCAAATCACTGCAGATGGTGACTGCAGCCATGAAATTAAGACGCTTACTCCTTGGAAGGAAAGTTATGACCAACCTAGATAGCATATTCAAAAGCAGAGACATTACTCTGCCAACAAAAGTCCATCTAGTCAGGGCTATGGTTTTTCCTGTGGTCATGTATGGATGTGAGAGTTGGACAGTGAAGAAA
>NW_011494661.1:3340671-3350230 GCF_000754665.1 Bison bison bison | reverse complement strand
ACGCTTTTGAACTGTGGTGTTGGAGAAGACTCTTGAGAATCCCTTGGACTGTAAGGAGATCCAACCAGTCCATTCTAAAGGAGATCAGTCCTGGGTGTTCATTGGAAGGACTGATGCTAAAGCTGAAACTCCAATACTTTGGCCACCTCATGCGAAGAGTTGACTCATTGGAAAAGACTCTGATGCTGGGAGGGATTGGGGGCAAGAGGAGAAGGGGAAGACACAGGATGAGATGGCTGGATGGCATCACCAACTCGATGGACATGAGTTTGAGTGAACTCCAGGAGTTGGTGATGGACAAGGAGGCCTGATGTGCTGCAGTCCATGGGGTCGCAAAAAGTTGGACACGACTGAGCGACTGAACTGAACTGAAGAGAATGCAGTATGACTCTGATTGTGAAAACTGCTGATATATGTGCCTTTTATATCCATTTCGGGTTTTTTGGGAGGGCACACCATGCAATTTGTGGGCTCTTAGTTCCCCAACCAGAGGTCCAGCCTGAATCCCCTGCAGTAGATTCTCAGAGCCCTAACCACTGGACAACCAAGGAAATCCCTTCATCCATTTCTTACTAACTGAGATTATTTAACAGGATGAGAAAACATGGTTTTGTTTAAAACCAAATTCTATAGGTTGATGAAAATGAATAATGTTTAAAGCCCCACCAAAACTAAAACAAAGACTTGCTGCTTTGCTCTTCAAACCCTCTTTAAATAAGGTGAAAAAAATTCATTCGTTAAAGAATGTTGCTCTCCTGCTGTGTGATACTTATTTTATTGGGTAACATTATATAAATTGTCGCATAGAACCCAGTTAAATGTCTGTTCCCATTTTGTCTATTGTTTGGCAGGTCTGATGGACATACTCTTAAGTTTTTTTTTTTTTTTTGAGATAATCATGTATTTAGAGGAAGCTAATATTGACTCAACGGGCTATAGAATATTTGGGGAGAATACAACCGCAGAGCAGATCCACTCGCCCCACCCCAGCCCCTCTATAGTTTACCAACCAAGGTACTGTCTGTCTCCTGGATGACAAATACACCTCTTGGATAATATTCTCTATACCTTTTTGGGGTAGAATCAGATTTCATAAAGCATTAAAAAATGAATTTTTCCAGAGTTCAGATTCACATAGCAGTGGAATATTAATAATAGACTTTTGAAAATTCTAAACTATTTTTATGAAGCAGAAATAAGTGGCAAGTAAATAACTCTCAAGGATTTAATTAACACTGTTGCCACTGTATGTCGAATAGATTTAGTCCTATCAGATGTACCTTCTCCTTTTACAGAACTGCGCAGTTATAATTAATGTTCATGCTAATCACCCTGAGATACTTATAGGGTCCTATTCTAAATCATTAAGGAATGATCAATTTATATTTTATGACTATTTGAACTCAAGTCAACCAATTGTATATAAATTCTTTAAAAATTCGTTATAGATGTATATACAGTCTCCCTAGAAGAACTCATTTTTCAGTAATTAAGCATTTCTATACGTGTTCAGTTCCATTCAGTTCAGTCGCTCAGTCTGTCCGACTCTTTGTTACCTCATGAATCTCAGCACGCCAGGCCTCCGTGTCCATCACCAACTCCCAGAGTTCACTCAAACTCACGTCATCGAGTCAGTGATGCCATCTAGCCATCTCATCCTCTGTCATCCCCTTCTCCTCCTGCCCCCAATCCCTCCCAGGATCAGAGTCTTTTCCAATGAGTCAACTCTTTGCATAAGGTGGCCAAAGTACTGGAGTTTCAGCTTTAGCATATGTGTGTAATGAAATGAATTTTTTGCTTAATATAACATGTTAAATGTAACTTTAGTATATTTTTCTGAAATTAAAAAATTACTGCATTTTTATCCATAAAAGAGATAATTTATAGCCTAACACTCAACATTAAAAACAAAACCCCATGCTCTCAATTCAACAGTAGTGCTCAGCATAAAGATGAGTCCGAAGAGAATGCATTTTCACTTTTATAGATGCTTTCTAATAAATGGACTACCTGATTATTACCAAGCATTCAAATGATTTGGGCTCCTTTTTCCTTACTCTCTACACTTCAGTCATCCCCAGATAAGACCACCTACCTTCAAAGAATTTAGACTGCTTTAAATATCAGACTTGAAAATAGCTTTGAAAACTAGAAAACCCATTTAACCATTAAAGCTTATAGGAGCCTGCCACAGTACTCAAGATAAAGTGACAAGACATCCTCATCTTTGGTCTTTAGGAATTCAGCTTAATCATGGCAGAAATATTATTTATTTCTGTAATGAATATTATAGAATAAATATTTATTTCTGTATTATTTATGTAATGTCCACATCCTTCAAATCCTTAATAAAAGGGTTTGTTTTTTTTTTTTTTCTAATTATAAAAGTAAGATGAGGAGACTTGCCTGGTGGTGCAGTGGTTAAGACTCCATGCTTCCAATGCAGGGGGCACAGGTTTGATCCCTCGTCTAGGAACTAAGATCTCACGTGCTGCATGCCAGGAGCAGGTTAGTAGGATGAGTTCTCATGCATTGTTAATGGTAATGCAAAATTGTACAGCACTTTGGAAAACAATTTGGCCGTTTCTATAGTTAAACACACTTTCACTATAACTCAATAATCCCAATCCTAGATATTTACTCTGGAGAAATGAAAATATGTGCCCACACAAGGTCTTAAATATGAATGGTTATGAGAGCATATTAAATCACTTCAGTCATGTCCAGCTCTTTGTGACTCCATGGACTATAGCCCGCCAGGCTCTTCTGTCCATAGAATTCTCCAGGCAAGTATACTGGAGTGGGTTGCCATGCTCTCCTCCAGGAGGTCTTCCCAACCCAGGGATCAAGCCTGCATCTCCTTTCGGCTCCTGCATTGCAGGTGGATTCTTTACTGCTGAGCTACTGGGAAAGTCCAAATGTGACTGATTATAGCAGCCTTTATTTATGATAGCCATACAGGTAGGCTGCGGTCCATGGGGTCGCTGAGGGTCAGACATGACTGAGCGACTTCACTTTCACTTTTCACTTTCATGCACTGGAGAAGGAAATGGCAACCCACTTCAGTGTTCTTGCATGGAGAATCCCAGAGACGGGGGAGCCTGGTGGGCTGCCATCTATGGGGTCGCACAGAGTCGGACACAACTGAAGTGACTTAGCATAGCATTTAGCATACAGGTGGAAACAAATGTCTACCAACTGGTGAAAGATAAACACATTGAAGTCATACACTGAAATAAAAAGGAATAAACTCCTGATACAGACAAAAGCTGAATCTCAAAAACTTTTTACTAAGTGAAAGATGCTAGACACAAAAGGCTGCATAGCGTACAATTCCACTTACATGACCTTCTGGAAAACTGAACTCTAAGGTCAGATCAGTAGTTGCAGAGCTGGGGGTGTGAGGAAAAGACTAATTGTAAAAAGGTATAAAGAGACCTTTGGGTGAGGAGTGGAGATGTTCTATAAATTCATTGTGGTGGTTACATTCCTCCTATGTCAACTTTCATCAAATTATATATCTAAAATGGGTGAATTTTACTTTAAGTACACTGACAATAAACCTTACTTAAACGGTAACCAAAAAAAAAAAATGAAGACATGATTAATGTAGAAATTGTGGAAATGCAGAAAGACATTAAGAAGAAAATGAAATTCATCCTTAATCTGATCAGCCAGGTATTAATTTTCAGGTGTAACATTTTGATATATCTTTCTGGATTTTTTTTTTTTTTTTGCCATACATACACTATGAGTTCACATGACAGCTTTTTAAAAACTTAGCGGTGTTATAATTTCCATGTCATTTTTTTTGGCATCGCTTTTAATGACAACCTAATCATTTTGACTCCTTGATTCTTATTTGGGTTGTGACTTTTTGCTCTTGACTGACATTGGTGAACATCTTTTTTTTTTCATTCTCCCCTGAACTTTACATGTGTCTCTTATACTAAGAATCTGATTTTATACCAGTAAAAAAGCAGCCAGATGATGATTATTGATACCTAATTCTAGAAGGCATGATTATAAGGAAAAAAGTTAGATTTGAAATTAAGTTTAATGTATTCTTATTTAGTATTAGTTATTGCTTCTGACATCTTTTATTTCTGTTCATTTCTTACGTAAAATTTTTGTCTGGCTACTAGGAAAACTAAAGGAAGAAACTGTCATATTTTCTTTTTCCCTCATAACATTGGTAACATTTACATTATGCAGAAATGTTTACTTCTGTTGAATATAATTTTTTTTATATTGCCACAAAAACTCTAAGGAGGAATTCCTTTCTAGAAATGTATGATCAGTGATGACTTCTTCCGTGCATGTTCTATTGAATTCTTATAGTACAGTAGCCCGTAATGGCTCAAGGCCCAACATTCAAATGCTTACCTTGGTTCCAATCTTGAATTGTCTTTTATTCTATTCTTCACAACATCTTTCAATATACCCACGTGCATCCACCCACCCTTTTGCTTTCTCTCTTCACAGAGATCATACCTTTTCATTTCGAATGCGTCGAGGCATCATTTTGAATGAAGTTGCTGCTGACAGTATCATCCCTTATGTAGAACCTTCGCTGTCGGCCAGACTTACACTTGCTTGTGGTGTTGATGGTTTGTGTATCACTATTCACTTCCGCTTATGTGTGACCAGCATGCTAAGTGAGACATGTTGAAGAAGCAGCCTGCGGTCACAGGCAGAAGTTATTCCAAATGCCCTCTTGACTCCTTGGCAGCTGTTTGCTGCGCATCTTGCTGGTGAATTTGTACAGAGAGCATCTGTCATGTCCACAGTATATGTAGCTCTTGAGGTCATTGCTCTTAACCCTGTAATAAGCACTGGGGTGTGTGCCTTTCAGAAGAGGAAAATTACATGGGGAAGACAGGAAGAGAGCAACTCAACACCTATCACTGGAACCATAGAAGAGAAATTAGAGGCTGGAGCAAAGGTGGGGCAGAGGGTTTTCAGGGGCCATCAGGAGGGGAGAGTGAGCAGGTGAGAAGAGTACTGACGGATGTTTCTGATAGTCTCTAACTGCATCACTACTGCATTCAGAAGCGCAGACGATAGGATATCCAGAGTATTATAAAACTAAATAGAAGTTCGCAAAATACTCCCGTTAACTAATGTGTCTGAGAGAGAGAAACTACATCATTGATTTGGGCAGTACTGGCGATGTTTGCTAGGCAGGAGCCTAGGATTTACGTCCACTTTTAGTCACTCCATTTCTGTTTGTGTGTGTGTGTGTGTGTTTTTTCCTGAAAATTTAGAAATACAGGAAATAAAGATGGAAAATTAAATCTTCCATAATCCCACGATTCAAAGGCCCTATTACTAAAATTTTTGAAATATCTATTTCATATATTTCTTTTACAAATTTCAAATCTCTTAAGTATTTATATGTTTTTGAAACTTTTTTCATAAAATATTATATCATGAGATATTCCTTGTTATTAATTTTATCAAAAATATTTTTTCAGAGGCAGCATAATATTTCTTTATGTGCGTTTTCCAGCATTTATTAAACAATTCACCTACTGTTGGACATTGTTACCTTTTTTTAATATGAATAATACTGTTCTGTATATCCATGTAACATATGTATACGTGTGTGTGTCTGTTTCCCTAATTCCATGATGAATAAGTGGGGGACTATTTTTGTATCAGTTCAGTTCAGTCACTCAGTCGTGTCCGACTCTTTGCGACCCCATGGACTGCAGCACATCAGGCATCCCTGTCCATCACCAACCCCTGGAGTTTACTCAAACTCATGCCCATTAAGTTGCTGATGCCATCCTCTATTGTCCCCTTCTCTTCCTGCCTTCAATCTTTCCCAGCATCAGGGTCTTTTCCAGTGAGTCAGCTTTTTGCATCACGTGGCCAAAGTATTGGAGCTTCAGCTTCAACACCAGTCCTTCCAATGAATATTCAGGACTGATTTCCTTTAGGATGGACTGGTTGAATCTCCTTGCACTCCAAGGGACTCTCAAGAGTCTTCTCCAGCACCACAATTCAAAAGCATCAGTTCTTCGGTGCTCAGCTTTCTTTATGGAGCTGGACCCAGCTCTCTCATCCATGCATGACTACTGGAAAAACTACTACTGGAAAAACCATAGCTTTGTCTAGATGGACCTTTGTTGGCAAAGTAATGTCTCTGCTTTTGAATATGCTGTCTAGGTTAGTCTTAACTTTTCTTCCAAGTAGCAAGCGTCTTTTAATTTCATGGCTGCAGTCACCATCTGTAGTGATTTTGGAGTCCAAAAAAATAAAGTCTGTCACTGTTTGCTCTGTTTCTTCGTCTATTTGCCATGAGGTGATGGGACTGAATGCCATGATCTTCGTTTTCTGAATGCTGAGTTTTAAGCCAGGTTTTCACTCTCCTCTTTCACTTTCATCAAGAGGCTCTTTAGTTCTTCTTCTCTTTCTGCCATAAGGGTTGTGTCATCTGCATATCTGAGATTATTGATATTTCTCCCAGCAATCTTGATTCCAGCTTGTGCTTCATCCAGCCCAGCGTTTCTCATGATGTACTCTGCATGTAAGTTAAATAAGCAGAGTGACAGTATACAGCCTTGACGTACTCCTTTTCCTATTTGGAAGCAGTCTATTTTTCCTTATCCAGTTCTAATTGTTGCTTCCTGACCTGCACACAGATTTCTCAAGAGGCAGGTCAGGTGGTCTGGTATTCCCATGTCTTTCAGAATTTTCCTCAGTTTATTGTAATTCACACAGTCAAAAGCTTTGGCCGTCAATAAAGCAGAAATAAATATTTTTTTCTGGAACTCTCCTGATTTTTTGATGATCCAGCAGTGTTGGCAGTTTGATCTCTGGTTCCTCTGCCTTTTCTAAATCCAGCTTGAACATCTGGAAGTTCACTGTTCACATATTGTTGAAGCCTGGCTTGGAGAATTTTGAGCATTACTTAGGGTGTGAGATGAGTGCAATTGTATGGTAGTTTGAGCATTCTTTGGCATTGCCTTTCTTTAGGATTGTAATAAAAACTGACCTTTTCCAGTCCTGTGGCCACTGCTGAGTTTTCAAATTTGCTGACATATTGAGTGCAGCACTTTCACAGCATCACTTTTTAGGATTTGAGATAGTTTAACTGGAGTTCCATGACCTCCACTAGCTTTGTTCGTAGTCATGCTTCCTGAGGCCCACTTGACTTCACATTCCAGGATGTCTGGCTCTAGGTGAAGTGATCACACCATTGTGATTATCTGGGTCGTGAAGATGTCTTTTGTACAGTTCTTCTGTGTATTCTTGCCACTTCTTAATATCTTCTACTTCTGTTAGGTCCATACCATTTCTATCCTTTATTGAGCCATCTTTGCATGTCATGTTATTCTACAATGCTAAGTCACTTCAGTCATTTCCGACTGTGCGACCCCATAGACGGCAGCCCACCAGGCTCCCCCGTCCCTGGGATTCTCCAGGCAAGAACACTGGAGTGGGTTGCCATTTCCTTCTCCAATGCATGAAAGTGAAAAGTGAAAGTGAAGTCGCTCAGTCGTGTCCGACTCTTAGCGACCCCATGGATTGCAGCCTAACAGGCTCCTCCATGCGTGGGATTTTCCGAGCAAGAGTACTGGAGTGGGGTGCCACTGCCTTCTCCATATTCTACAGTAAGGTGGTCTTATTTTACACTCCATGAGCAGTGAATAGGAAAGCCCATCATTTCAGCACCCCTTAGCCAATATCCCATATCTTTTTTAAAAGGGGGCAAAAAGTATGTTTGCTTTTTTTTTTGCAAAGGATAATTATTTTCATAAAACAGAAGCTAAAATTTGAAGCTAAGATTTCAGTTTTAAAAATCGAGAGGTAATCTAAAGACTTTAAGACCGTCAACAAACTATTAGCTAAAGGGTTTTTTTAATCATTCAGAATTGTATATAATTTAAATTAGTTTGAATACCCTCTATAATGTTAAATCTGGACTACAGAAAAAGGAATTGTGACAAAATATTGAAAAATCATACTTTAATTTAAAAATTAGGTCTCTGTCATACTTTTTTTTAATATAAAGTTATTTATTTTAATTGAAGGCTAATTACAGTATTGTATTGGTTTTGCCATACATCAACATGAATCCATACTTTTTAACTTCTAAAATGTTTTCCACTTTTGTGGGAAGTATGGGATATAATTTTAAATAGCTCTCCATGACATGTTCATACTTGATTAATATTTAATTTCTTCCCTTTCCTCCTCAATCCTTAAGCCTACATCGGTGTATTCAGTAAGAACAAAAGTTCTGTTCTCCAGTGATTAACTACTTGAATCATTTCAATTCAGGTTACTAACAGCAATGCACAGTTAAACAGAAGTCTTGGTTGAAACCACTATTAAATTATACAATGTCACTTTCATTAGTATCTGAGTTTCATAGTTAGGAAATTTTGCATTAAGAAGCTCACATAAGTCAGATAAATCTCCAAGTTACAGGGCTTGGACCTTAGAAATCATCACATATACTTCTTTGATTTGATAGTTAAGGAATTGGAAACTGAGATTGGTACAGGCACATCTTGGGGACACTCAGCTGGAAAGAGACTCTTCATCCTGGGTTCTGGACTTTGCAGCCGGCTCCCTGCCAGGCCACACTCCTCAGCCTCTGTCACCTGCGAGCTGAAACATCTGGTACCCTAGCCTCAATTCATAGCATACGTCTCTTCTGAGAAATATGTGTAAGAATACAATTCCTACTGCTTCTTTGATTATCCTTTCCAACTTGGCTCAATTTGTAAAGAGAACTGACAAATTGATAAGCCACATATATCAATTCCCTTTCAAGAACCTTAGAACAGACTCAGTCGTTTTGTAACACAGAAGTCGCGTGCTGTCACAGGTTCCAATTGAACTAAACTTTGCAGGCTGCTTTCGAGAATAAATACCTATGGAATAAATATGATTATGTGGCACCACACCATTATTCATATAAGATATTTTTGTTTTTCTTACCAGATATCTGTATGCCCTTGGGCAGAAGGTTTGGAAAAGATGGAAAAAACGTTACTTTGTTCTTGTTCAGGTAAGTACACTTTTTTCCTGTCATATAACCACTCTAAGCCAATCAAACTTTTATTTGGGTTATTCTGGCAGTATCTACTGTATTAGAAATTAAAACTGAGAAATTTAGAAAATATTTATTCATTTTAAAATGAAAGTAGTAAGGCCATTCCAATGCAACTAACCTTTTTATTTAAAATAGCTATTTTTTTCCAGCCAGACATTTTAGTGAACTAAATGGCATTATTTTATGCTTTTGTGCACCTCTTCAATGTCTGGCTTAATAAAAATAGAGTGCAGCTATATTTTCCAATCAGATTCTGCCTTCAATGTGTTGCAGTCTCAGGTGAAATTTAGCCTCTGGAAAACTCCAGTATATGTTCTTGAGAGAGTAAGTGTGAAACGGGCGAAGATGTTTAAACATAACTTTAAAACTGGTTTTGACCTCACAAGTCCCCTGAAAGGATTTTGAAGATCCCCAGGATCCCAAGACCATACCTTGAGAACCACTGCATTATTCAGATGTTTTATAGATAAAACTTAATTCATAAAA